>NC_135889.1:2868524-3042689 GCF_964194155.1 Cetorhinus maximus | reverse complement strand
CCTCCCCCACACTCTCCAACCCTCAACCCCCTCACTCTCCCACACTCTCCCACTCCCCCACACTCTCCCCCTCCCCACACTCTCCCCCCCCCTCTCTCTCCCCTCACCCACACTCTCCCCACCCCCACACTCTCCCCACCCCCTCTCTCTCCCCTCCCCCACACTCCCCTCCCCCTCTCTCCCCTCCCCCACACTCTCCCTCCCCCACTCTCCCTCCCCCCCTCTCTCCCCTCCCCCACACTCTCCCCTCCCCCACACTCTCCCCTCCCCCACACTCTCCCCTCCCCCACACTCTCCCCTCCCCCACACTCTCCCCTCCCCCACACTCTCCCTCCCCCACACTCTCCCCTCCCCCACACTCTCCCCTCCCCCCACACTCTCCCCTCCCCCACACTCTCCACTCCCTCACACTCTCCCCTCCCCCACACTCTCCCCTCCCCCTCTCTCTCCCCTTCCTCACACTCTCCCCTCCCCCACACTTTCCCCACCTCCTCTCTCTCCCCTCCACCACACTCTCCCCTCCCCCACACTCTCCCCACCCCCTCTCTCTCCCCTCCCCCACACTCTCCCCTCCCCTCTCTCTCCCCTCCACCACACTCTCCCCTCCCCCTCACTCTCCCCTCCCCCACACTCTCCCCTCCCCCACACTCTCCCTCCCCACACTCTTCCCTCCCCCACACTCTCCCCTCCCCCACACTCTCCCCTCCCACACTCTCCCCTCCCCCACACTCTCCACTCTGCACCATCCCCCCACCCCCACCTTGCCCTGCACCCTCCAATTGCAATGCAGATAGAAGCTGACAATTGCAAAGAGATATCGATAGATTCAGTAAACGCAGGAGACTGTGGTAAATGGGATTGCGGTGAATGAAAATGGGAGGTTGTCCCCTTTGGAGCTGGAAAGGATAAAACAGGGCACTTCATCCATGGTGAAAAGCTACAAACAGTGGGAGCGCCATAGAGACTTGGTGGGTGGGGTGTCCAGGTACACGGGCTCATTAGAATGTCCCGGACAGGTACAGGAAATAACCGGAAAAGCTAACACAATGTTGACCTTCCTATCTCCAGGACTAGGATACAGGCTTCAGCCACACCAAGGCCTGGTTAGGCCACAGCTGGAGCCACTGGGCGAGGGGGGCAGTTCTGGGAACCACACCTGAGGAAGGATATATCGGCCTTTCAGGGTAGATTTTCCAGACACTTGGGTCCGGTGTTTTCCTGTCCCGAATCGGGTGGGAATGGAGGCAGGAGGACAAACAAGATGGCCACCGAACAGCGCGGCCTTAAATTCCGCCTCTCTTTCTGCCCTCCAGGGGCAGAGAGAGTGGGGTGGGGGGGTGGGTGGGGGGCAAACTGGACACCCCTGTTCCAATTAAAGCAGCTCATTTGCATAGCGGCGGGCTCATTAAGACCCCGTCTCCGGGACGATTTCGATCGAGGGGTGGCCCAGGGTCTCGGCGGCTGCCGGGTTTTACACCGGCAACATGGAGGCAGCAAGAGTTTTAAAACGTGGAATTCACTCCCGGACCCTCTCAGCTGCTTTTTAAAAAATGTTGTCAATTTAAACATCCGCTGAGATTAGCCGTTCCCAAATCCAATTGTTTATTTGGAGGGGGTTTATAGGCTCTTGGGAAGCAGCCCAGCTCTTATAGCAGAGGTTGTGATTTCACATCTGTATAAAGCGGAAATGGTGGGGTGTGTGTGTGTGTGTGTGTGTGGGGGGTGGGGTCAGAGGGCGCTGAGATGAGTGGGCTGGGGGGAGCGGTGTGGGTGGTGCAGGGGTGGGTGGGGTGGATTTCAATTTTAACATAATTGTGAGAGACTTTTCAAACTCTATTGGGACGATGTATGACTGGGAGTGGGGTCCATTTAACCTCACCGTTCCCAAGTCAGCCCACCACTGCTCCCCACTTTGGGACTGCAAAATCCCACTCCTCAGCAGCCTGGAGACGGAGACGGGAAGGGGACTTTGCCTCGGTCCCAACTCCTGGTTCCAGCCCTCCCACCGGGAAAATGGCCCTCGGACCCCAGCGGTTAAGCCATGAGGAGAGATTACACACGGTGGGCTTGTATTCCCGGGTATTTCGAAACTCTTGTTCACACAAAGGGAATGGAAGAAGTTTGGAATTCTCTCCCACAAATGGCAATTGATGCTGGATTGATTGTTGAATTTAAATCTGAGATTGGCAGAGCTTAGCTGACTAAAGGTATTAAGGAGATGGGACAAAGGTGGGTAAGTGGACTTAGACTAGACACCATCCATGATCTCATTGAGTGGTGGAATGGGTTTAAAGGGCTAAGTGGTCTCCTCCTGTTCCTACCTTCCAACATTCCTATGTTACCCCTCCATGCACTTACCATCCTCCACACTCTCCCTCCACCACAACCTCCCCTTCCCGGTACCCTCCTCTCCCTGGCACCTTCCATCCCTCAAAATGATTATTATGTGATAGACAGCGGCCCCCATGGGCCATCCATAAAGTCTGGCCACAGCTGCCAACCTGGGACCCTGATGCTCAAACCAACATTACATAACCTCCCGATATGCATAACACTGCCTCTCTGAGCACGCACCCAACCTGATTCAAGAATCCACATTCCCCAACTATCCCAATGCGCAGCACAATGCTGTAATGGAGTCAGGCAACACATATCCAACACTGAGCTTAGATCTTGATGAAAACAAAAACCTCCAAATCCATCAGCTCCAAGTTTAGCGGCTGTTGAAATTGCCAAGTATTCACCATAACGCTGAAAGATTATTGCTATCATTTTGGGAAGTGCCTGCCTGTCCTGACCTGATATGTACTTATAGGACATTCCGTCTTATGAATAATCAGAATCCAAACAAGCCTGGACAGTCAAATGCCTCAGTCAGACATCTCAACCACATCTTACACCGTCTATCCAGCTGGGTACAGAGCTGACAAACATCTTTTGGTAATGATAAGGACACATTTGGACCTCAAGTCATTGAAATGATTCCCCCACCTGTTTGTGTGGGTTTGTTTTCACTCTGAGTCTCTTGTGCCTGGCTTTATCGTTTTCTCGGAGAATCACGCAATTTTGGGTGAACTTTTGACTCCTTTGATCTGGGCGGCAATGTGACACCAAAAGAATCTCCTTTCAATGGATTCCTCCCACGTACAACTTATTTATCCAGAAAGTGATATGCACCATTTCATGACTTGCTTAGCAATCCTGACACGGAAGGTTTCAGCTTGTTAATGACTCTTTTTTGTTAATTCTGTTCTCTTTCAATGTAAGAGATGCTCACGCTAGGAATGGAGCATTCTCCATTCCATTATCACTCGGTCACCTTTCAGTCTGGTCCTTTGGTTCCATGTTTGTACAAGGCAGGGTGGGCTGAATGTTATTTTCTTGCTCTGCCCTCTCTCATGTTCTAAACTGCTCCCAAACAACAACTTGCATTTATATACAAACGTACGAATTAGGAGCAGGAGTAGGCCATTCAGCCCCTTGAGCTTGCTCTCCGTGTAATAAGATCGTGGGTGATCTGATTAGTGGCTCTCATCTCCACATTCCCGCCTACCCCCAATAACCTTTGGCTCCCTTGTTAGCCAAGAATCCGTCTAACTAAGCCTTAAAAATATTCACTGACCCAGCCTCCAGCGCTCCCTGGGGAAGAAAGTTCCAAAGATTCATGACCGTCTGAGACAAAAAAATTCTCCACATCTCCGTCTTAAGTGGGAGACTCCTTGTTTTTAGACTGTAACCCCTATTTGTAGGCAACCCCACAAGGGGAAATATCCTCTCAGCACCCACCCTGTCAAGTCCCCTCAGGATCTCATATCTTTCAATAAGATCACCTCTCATTCTACTAAACTCCAAAGGTTACAGGCCCAGTCTGTCCACCCTTTCCGCATTAGCTAACCCCATCATTCCAGGAATCAGTGATGTGAACCTTCTGTGAACTGCTTCTGAGATGTATCATGTTATCTCAATCCGGCTATTAAATCTTTCAAATGAATAAAATATCTTCCACTCTATAGCTGCCTCTGGTCACTGTATTTTAATACTTAGGACACTGTTACAGGGCTAATATCTCCTCCATCTTCTCAAGGGCCGTTAGGGATGGGCAATAAATGCTGACCCAGCCAGTGACACCCCCACATCCCACGAATGAATTTAAAAAATTATATATCCACTTATTATTTCACTGAAATGTCATGATTCGCTGGTGAGAATGTGGGGATTAACCTCCAGTTTGGGCAGTGCATCTAAAGTTGGCTTTTTTTATTGAACTGCTTTGGTAACAACATTTCGATAAACTCCTGAAGAAACCAAGCCCAGGTTCAGAGTGGCTACACAGCACGGAAGGGAACCGAGGTGCCTGATGTGGCAAGAGGCAGCTTTGTGCCCATGAGCCTTCACAGGGGTGAGTTCCCCACGCCAGCCATACTGCCGGACATGGGAGTAAACTAGGCGAGAAAGGAAAAAGACAGGGTCACCCTCAACGATTTATCAGGCAGCTTTGCAGCAGAATGGAGCAGGTAACCTGCCTCAATGCACAGTCCAGGAAACTGTAAACAGCAACACCAGGTCCTGCAGTAATAGCAGCGTTTCACAGTGCCGATCAGTCCAGAAAGGACATCCTGTGAAGGATGAAGGTCATTGGAGCCCAGGCTCTGACCTAGGACAAACCGGTGAACGGAAAGTCCTCTCTGTCTGTTGGGTGTTTAGCCCAATCATCAGATTCTAATGAGTTAAATATACCTGGGGTAGTCTCAACGTAGATCCTTGTCTACAGCAGTCAGCGGCTCAGAAGTAACTTTAGAATGTCCCCTCCCAAGGAGCCATTCCAGATGGAGGGACCAGTAAAACCTGGGAAATGACCGGTACTGATCCAACATGGTCTAACCTGCCTTCAGATGGAACTCCAGTTCAGACCAGCACAAATCGTTTCCAAGTTTTACTGCTTTTTCCTTTTGGCCCATTGGGTGGAATTTTGGACCCCACCCCCCAACCACCGCCCCCCACTGCCCCACACCCCCCTACCCTCCACTAGCACAATTTCCAGTCCTGCCGAAGTCAGTGGGTTTTTGTACTCCTGACTGCGTTCCACCCACTGTGTGTGTACCAGCTCGATGAAAGGGTCTTATGAAGAAAAATAGTCACTTATATCTCACTTTTCACCACCACCAGGTGTCCCAAAGCACCTTTACAGCTAATGAAGTGCTTTTTGAAGTGTAGTCACTCCTGTGGGAAAGGTGGCAGCACTTTGCACACAGCAAGATCCCGCAAGCAGCAATATGACGATGATCAGACAATCCGTTTTTGTGATGCTGTTTGTGGGGTAGATATTGGCCAGAACCACAAGGACAACTTCCCCCCCACTCTTCTTCAAAATAACGCCATGGGATCTTCTACTGAGAGAGGAGAGAGGGCTGCTGTTTAATGTCTCATCTGCAAGGTGGATCCTGGGGAAGAGACCGCCAGTGTTCAGAAGCAAGGGCAGGCGGGTTGGATCTCATTGGACCCCCACTTCCTGATGCCAAGACTCTCAATCAGGCACTGAGTGCCTGGCAACAAGGCACCCACTGCCAAACCAACCCACCCCCCACCACGCACCCCGCCCCCACTGCCACAACCACCCCCAGCGCCCCACAGCCCAGGGAGCCCACAAGCAAATGGCAGGGTTTGTTGAACACCAGCAGAGAGGGGATGAGGCCCTTAAGTGGGCATTAACTGGGGCAATAAGGCTGCCCACGAACTTTCCTGTCCCAGACTTAGTCAGGGCAGAGACAGGAAGGTGGCTCATTCACCAGCCCGCACCCTCTATCCCGATTAAATGCCACCCACCCTCCCCCCGCACCTCCAAGCTTGCCACGGGGGTAGGTAATTAAAATCCCACCCCACGTCTCCTTATTTACTCCATTAAAACCCTTCCTGATTTTGATGCAGCCAACAATGGGGATGTGATCAATCTGACATTGGGTGCGTCTAATGGACACCCAGTTCCCCTCTTACAAAATAAACGATTAGAAGCAGCTGATAACTAGAAGAAGATGAAACACAGGGAAACAGAAAGAAAATAAGTGAATATGTCAGTGCCTGGCTCCTTTAACCATGGGGCACTCAGCCCAGGTTTTAATTTGCAGCAAACAAATGGATAAAACGCCTGCATTCTCTCCAAAAGCGCTGAATTGTTAAGCTCATCAATTATCGAGCTGGCAGCCAAATGATTTCACTCATTTGAATGTTGTGGTTGCAAAGCCTTTGAAACATTTGGTTGTGAAAACTCTGAGTCATTACTTGAAGAGATCGAAGCATATAAAATGCAATCAGTGGATAAAGGCTCAGTGAGAGAGGGAGAGATCGAGGCATCACTCACAACTGATTACAATCAAACTTTCTCACTCCAACAAGATGTGTTCCTTCCTCCTGCTTCTCACTGCGCTGCAGGCACTCCGATTCTCCGCTGGTATGTACTGGGGTCCTTTTAAAATGTTCAACTTTTATTTTTTAATTCAGGTACAGTGAAGGCTGGTTTCTTTTTATAGACGTCAGTCACAATTTTTTTCAGGGAACATACAGGCTCTTCACTAACAAAACACTAAGTACTGGTGACACCACAGATTTCTCGCCTTATTTCCTAGGGATACCGGTGACTGATTTCACGCCAATCATTAATGATGCTCTGAGAGAGTCCATCCTACAGCTGAACAGAAACATTATCAGTGACTACCTGCTCGGGGCAACCAGGAGTGAGCTGCTTTACGTGAGCATTATTTAATCTGATTTATTCCCTGTACCTCCCATTGCTTCTTCTTCTTCTTGTTCTTCAGACACCCCTCATTCTGCCTTTTCCTCTCGTCCGTGCTCGACTTGCGTTTTTCTTCCTGTTCCTGTCACCGGCCGGGATTTTCCGGCCCTCACAGGAGAGCCAGTGGCCCGTTTGGTGGGACTGGACCATCCCGGAGGTGGACGAGGCTGAAAAATTCCATCCTCGTGTCTTTGTCTCTCACTCGATTTCCTCGAGCACTTTCTTTCCCACGTCCTGTTATTTCACTCTCTTTCTCTCTTCTGTTTTTTTTCCCACCCCCCCTAGGCTTTCTCTGTTTTTCTTTATGACCTGTCCACTCTGTTGGAATGCTTGTGATTATTTTTTGCCCCTCTCTCTCTCCCCTGTCCCCTCTTTCTGTTTCTCCCGGTCTTTGGTATCTGCAGTCCTGGTTTTGTTCTTTGGGATACCTGCTGAGCTGAATGGATTGTTAGTGGTCACGCGAAAGGCGACGGGCCAGTTGTGGCTCCGTGGGTAGCCCTTTTGCATCTAACTCAGAAGGTTATGGGTTCAAATCCCCCTCCGGAGACTTGAGCACAAAACTGTAGGCTGACACTCCCAATGCAGTGCTGAGGGAGTGCCGCACTGTTGGAGGCAGGCTCTTTCAGATGAGGCAATAAACTGCGGACCCATCAGCTCTCTCAGGAGATCCCGGGGCTCTACTTAGTAGGAGGCCAGGTTCGTTCTATTTGGTACCCGGAGCCCGATACTTAACCCTCAATCGACACCACACATAAACAGGTTACATCGGTATCTGCCCATTAGCACATTGCCGCTTGTGGGGCCTTACCGTGTGCAAATTGGCTGCCCCCATTTCTTACTACAGCGACTACACCTCAAAGTGACCTCACTGAGTCCGCCCGTGGCCATGAGCAGTCAGTAGTCACAGTGTCGAAGCAGATTCTCGGGCACTGCCGCCTTGGCAGGGACTTTCAGGCAGGGCGGCTGGCGTGAGAGCTCTGAAAGAGAGCCATGCGGACTCGAAACCTTAACTCTGCTTCTCTCTCTGCAGCTGCTGCCAGACCGGCTGAGCCTTTCCAGCACTTTCTGCTCTTATTTCAGCTGGTACGCTTGCCTGCTTCAGGCAAGAGGCCACATTTAAAATGCAGTTCAGCTCTCCTGATGTAGCCAGGGCTTCAGGGTGTGGTTTTCGGATAGGAATAGCTAGAGGGATGTCACTCCTCCCGTTTATACTGGCATCGAGCGGCTTAACACATGGTCCTTAAGCTGGGGGTTACAAAATGCTGCAAAACCTTTCTCCTCATCATCATTGATAGGGATCCTTCTCCTGGTCCAGTAAGAATTACCCAGCTTGCTACCGGCCTGAGCAAGGCCCTCTCTCTGGGAGTCCCTCCAGCTCTGAAAGGTGCTGACCAGTGTCACTGGACTGGCAACCCAGAGGCCCAGGCTAATGCTCTGGGCACGTGGGTTCAAATCTCACCACGGTGGAATTTAAATCAATTCATAAATCTGGAATTGAACGCTAGTCTCAGTAACGGTGACCATGAAACTATCATCGATTGTCATAAAAACCCATCCAGTTCACTAAAGTCCCACAGCAGTGTGGTTGACTCTCAACTGCCCTCCGGAGCAAGGCCACTCAGTTCAAGGGCAATTAGGGATGGGCAATAAATGCTGGCCTTGCCAGCGACACTCACACCCCATGAACGAATAAATAAGAGATGTCCTCCCCTCTCCAACCCTGCTTCCACTCTGCTGGATTGAACGAGACATGTAATGGGCCCAAGGCAATCTCACCATCAGTGAGATTTAGCAGTGGCCCGGGGGAGACCTGCTAAGTTTTAAGGCTCCTTAAAAGTGTCTTTGAATTCCTGAGAACGTTTCTGGAATAATGGAGAAGAGGTTTTGTGTCATGGTGGCATTGTGAATGTCCATTGCTGCCGGCTTTTGCAGTCAGTGTTCAAAGTGACAGTCATCGCAAACTGGACAGCTGACATTGGAAGGGTGATCCTTACTCTCTGATGTAAGAACACTTTATAAAAAGACAGCAGGCTTTGTAGTGAGGGTCAGACCCACCCAGAGCTACACTCGATCCAGGAGTACAGAGTGAATGGGATGTGAGTTTACCCCCAGATCGCTACACGTTGTAAGATCCTGGTTTCAATAGCTTTATCAAGAAAAAGGGCCATGAAAAAAGCCAGGTTCTTCCCTCCAGTTTGACTAAATGGCTGTATTTCAGCACCTCCAAAGAGCAATTCCTCATTCTGCATTGACTGGACAGTCAGGAGAAAAGGGAAAGCAGCAGAATCTCACTTCATCCCAAAGCCGGGCCTATTTTAAAGGCCACAGGGGGTTTCCCAGACACTTTTACAGCACTCAGTCCACAAGTGAAAAGATATCAGGCCTCAAGTGCCTGTGTGGACCGTTGTGCTTGATCCTTTATATGAGCATTTTTTGTGAGGCTTTGGTGCTGGTCAAAGGTGGCATGTATTAAGCATTAAGTCACATTCACCCATCACCCTTTGCCCACTGACCTAACATTGGCTCCCAGTTAAACGACCCCTCAATTTCAAAATTCCCGTCCTTGGTTCCAAACCCTTCCCTGGCCCTCGCCGCTCCCTATCTCTGTGACCTCCTCCAACCTCAGAACCTTCCAGAATCTCTGTGTCGCTCTGCTCCTGGCCTCTTGCCCATCCGCGATTCCCATTGCTCTGCCATTAACCCGCCGTGCTTTCGGCAATCGAGGCCCTAAGGTCAGGAATTTTCCTCTAAACCCTCCTAGTTCTCTCCCGTCCTTTAACGTGCTCCCTAAATTCTACCTCCTTGACCAAACGTTTGGCCAACTGCGTGGCTCAGTGTCAAATTTTGTTTGGTATTCGCTCCTGTGAAGTGCCTGGGGATGTTTTACTCTGATACAGGTGCTATAAGAATGCAGGTTGTTGTTGTAGATCGATAGCCCTGATTCCCATAGTCCGAGCTCACCACAAATAATAATCTGCATCGACAGAGCAGCCTTGTAAGATTAACCCTTTATATACCGTGGACAATATTCTGTATCACTTGCAGAGTAAATGTTGCTGGAGTGGCTGAGTTTGTGACCTTCAGTATTTCTTTTATATTAGATCTCTGAAGGCAGAGGGGCATGTTAGTGGGGTGGTGACAAAGGCATATGGGACACTTGCCTTTATCAATCGAGGCATAGATTACAAAAGTAGGGAGGTCATGTTGGAGTTGTATAGAACCTTGGTGAGGCCACAGCTGGAGTACTGTGTGCAGTTCTGGTCGCCACATTACAGGAAGGATGTGATTGCACTGGAGGGGGTGCAGAGGAGATTCACCAGGATGTTGCCTAGGATGAAACGTTTAAGTTATGAAGAGAGGTTGGATAGACTTGGGTTGTTTTTGTTGGAGCAGAGAAGACTGAGGGGCGACCTGATCGAGGTGTACAAGATTATGAGGGGCACGGACAGGGTGGATAGGGAGCAGCTGTTCCCCTTAGTTGAAGGGTCAGTCACAAGGGGACATAAGTTCAAGGTGAGGGGCAGGAGGTTTAGGGGGGGATGTGAGGAAAAACTTTTTTACCCAGAGGGTGGTGACGGTCTGGAATGCACTGCCTGGGAGGGTGGTGGAGGCGGGTTGCCTCACATCCTTTAAAAAGTACCTGGATGAGCACTTGGCACCTCATAACATTCAAGGCTATGGGCCAAGTGCTGGTAAATGGGATTAGGTAGGTAGGTCAGGTGTTTCTCACGTGTCGGTGCGGACTCGATGGGCCGAAGGGCCTCTTCTGCACTGTGTGATTCTGTGATTATAATCAAGCTGGTGATTTATTTGGGAAGAACCCCATCAACAAGCTGCACATTTTCTTTCTCAGATCACCCCGACCGGACCCAACGAGATGGAGGTGGATTTAAGGTTCGCTGCGAGGGAAACCCTGTGCCCCAAATCCGGAGGATTTGATGCTGAAAACTGCGAGCTGAACACTGACCCCTTCGCTGTGAGTGCTGACGAGAAACGTTCAATATCGGTCGTGCCGTGCATGTTGTACAAAGCCAGGCGGGGTGGGGACAGGCCACAGGTTCGACACATCTGGGTGGCAAATAATGCCAAACACCAGAAATAACAGCGATTGGGTTTGGCTTCTAATTCACAACACTTCAGAGCAAATTCCGTGGATTTCAACTCCGTCCCAATCAAGTTCCAACTTTCAACAAAGATCTGGAATTAAAACTCTAATGATGACCATGAAACCATTGTCGATTGTTGTAAAAACCCATCTGGTTCACTAATGCCCTTTAGGGAGGGAAATCTGCCGTCCTTACCCGGTCTGGCCTACATGTGACTCCAGACCCACAGCAATGTGGTTGACTCTTAAATGCCCTCTGAACAAGGGCAGTTAGGGATGGGCATTAAATACTGACCTAGCCAGTGATGCCCACAACCCATGAACAAATATTTAAAAAATATTCCGTGAGTTGGGAATTTGGAGTTACGAATGTTTGGAATGTGCTGAATTTGTTTTGTGACAGGGAAGTTTAGGTGGGGTGTATAACAAGTGACTAATTTGTTATTAATCTTTTTATGCCATCAGTAAAAGCTAAAGTTACCCCAGTGACTTTAAATTGATGGGAAATATACGTGAATAATGTAGGATTGTGCTGAAAGATATCTGGGAGGGGGTTTGAGTGAAATCCAGCTTTGGCTTTTTATTGTCCCTTTTTAAGGGGAGCTTATTTTAAAATAAAATCATCTAAGGAAACTCCATGAATAAGTATTTAACGTTAGGTACAATTAATTGAAAGTGTTATCAATGATTTAAAAGTAATCATTCCTGTGCGTGATTCTGACCAATAGAAAGCATGTCATCAAAGGTGTGATCTCAATGAGAGCTGATCATTTAGTGAGGATAACATTGTACTCAGACATGACACCATGTTTGGTCCATCTCTCCTCTCTCTGATAACCTTGCTAATTGCAACCAGGTCACCAGTGATGGCAACACCGTGCCCACAGAGTCTACAGTGCCCACAGTGTCTACAGTACCCACAGTGCCCACAGAGTCTACAATGCCCACAGTGTCTACAGTACCCACAGTGTCTACAGTGCCCACAGAGTCTACAGTGCCCACAGTGTCTACAGTGCCCACAGAGTCTACAGTGCCCACAGTGTCTACAGTGCCCACAGAGTCTACAGTGCCCACAGTGTCTACAGAGTCTACAGTGCCCACAGTGTCTACAGTCCCCACAGTGTCTACAGTGCCCACAGAGTCTACAGTGCCCACAGTGTCTACAGAGTCTACAGTGCCCACAGTGTCTACAGTCCCCACAGTGTCTACAGTGCCCACAGAGTCTACAGTGCCCACAGTGTCCACTGTGTCCACATTGCCCTCAGCTGTCCACAGCTACCCACAGTGTCCACAGCTGCCCACAGTGTCCACAGCTGCGCACGATGTCCATGGTGTCTACAGTGTCCACAGAGTCCGCGCTTCCCACAGGGTCCACAGTGTCCACAACTGTCCACATCCACAGCTGCCCACAGTGTCCACAGCTGTCCACAGCTGTCCACAGCTGTCCACAGTGCCCACAGCATCCACAGCTATCCAGTGTCCCCAGCTG
Source organism: Cetorhinus maximus (assembly GCF_964194155.1). Taxonomy (NCBI): domain Eukaryota; kingdom Metazoa; phylum Chordata; class Chondrichthyes; order Lamniformes; family Cetorhinidae; genus Cetorhinus; species Cetorhinus maximus. The sequence continues at coordinate 3,030,308 of NC_135889.1, read as the reverse complement.
CGCACAGTGTCCCCAGCTGCGCACAGTGTCCACAGCTGCACACAGTGTCCACAGCTGCGCACAGTATCCACAGCTGTCCGCAGTGCCCACAATGCCCATATCATCCACAGCTGTCCACAGTGTCCACAGTGTCCACAGTGCCCACAGAGTCCACGCTGCCCACAGGATCCACAGCTGTCCATGCTGTCTACAGTGTCCAGAAGCTAGGGAAAGTTAGAATCAGCAGGTTCCTGTTCTGGTGACTGTTGACTGTTCTCTTCCAGAAGTGAATCGGTGTGATTGGTGGGTAAGGATAGGATAGATTCATGGTCAAAGAGCCAGTCAGAACTCAGTATCTGAGCTCGCACATGAAGAGTAACCATCTTCCCTGGAGTATAATAACATCACCTTCATACATCCATCGTTAAGAAGATAACTTGCCCCAGTTTTAGTTACTCTCCTGTGCTGTTACAAGTGGGCAATAGGGATACTCTCTTCCCCAGCTCTGTTAACCTGGGCCGCTACTACTTTCATCTTCTCCTGTCTCTGTCTTCCTCTCCTTGGCTACTTCTCCACCTTTAACCATGTTTTTTGCCTCTGATCACTCTCTTTTCTGTTTTCCTTTTTTGACTGGGAGGGGGAGGCTGCTGTGATTGGGTGTTGGGGGCACCAATCACTGCAGAGTGTACTTTGGGAATGTGGTGAAAATGTAGCTCCAATCACTCACCCCTTCATTCCCATCGAACTTCCCCTACCTCTCACCGCACCACGACCCAGGACCCCCCCCGTCACCTCCTTGCCGCTATCGCACCCCCTTAACCCTCCCCCGTCCAATGGCCCACTCCACTCCCTGTGTCTTTCCCTCCTCCCCCCTTCCCCCACTTTGGCCCACAGCCACTCTTCACCCTGCATCACCGTTTCTCACTCTCACTCGCTCCTTACGGTGTGGGTGATACGAGGTCAGAGGCCTCACATAGAGACATAAGAAACAGGAGCAGGAGTAGGCCATTCGGCCCTTCGAGCCTGCTCCGCCATTCAATATGATCATGGCTGATCCTCTATCTCAACACCGTACTCCCGCTCTCTCCCCACACCCCTTGACACCTTTGGAGTCCAGAAGTCTATCCATTTCCTTCTTAAATATATTCAGTGACTTGGCCTCCACAGCCTCTATGATAGAGAATTCCACAGGTTCACCACCCTCTGAGTGAAGAAATTTCTCCTCATCTCAGTCCTAAATGGTCTACCCTGTATCCTGAGACTGTGACCCCTTGTTCTAGACCCCACCCCCAGACAGAGGAAACATCATCCCTGCATCCAGTCTGTCCAGCCCTGTCAGAATTTTATACCTTTCAATGAGATCTCCTCTAGTCTTCTAAACTCCAGTGAATCCAGGCCTAGTCGGCCCAATCTCTCCTCATACAACAATCCTGCCATCCCAGGAATCAGTCTGGTGAGCCCTCACTGCCCTCCCTCTCACTCTCAGCTTGTTTCACTCCTTCCCTCATACTCCAGTCTCCCTCCCTCCTCACCTTTCCTCAAAGAGGTTGGCTTTTTTTGCTTTGAAAAATTCAACAATTTTAATCCAATTATTTTACAAAATAATTTAGTTTTTAGTATCAGTGAAATGGGGAAGGGGTCAGGGAGGGGAGACAGAGAGAGAGAAAGAGAGAGAGAGAGGCAGAGAAGTGGGTTTATCTTCAAACTCAGTGATAAAGGTAAGACCAAGAGGAGAACATTCAATGAGATCATGGATAAACTGGACCTTAACTTCCTACGCTCACATTCTGCACTGCCCTTACCTACAGGGAGGTGATGGCATAGTGATACTGTCACTGGGCTAGTATTCCAGAGACCCAGGGTAATCCTCTGGGGACCTGGGTTCGAATCCCACCACAGCAGAATTGCATTTGAATTCAATAACAATCTGGAATTAAAAGACTGATGATGTTTGTTGTAAAAATCCATCTGGTTCACTAATGCCCCTTTAGGGAGGGAAATCTGTTGTCCTTACCTAGTCTGGCCTCCATGTGACTCCAAACCCATGGCGATGTGGTTGACTCTTAAATGCCTTCTGGGAAAGGGCAATAAATGCTGGCCTAGCCAGTGATGCCCACATCCCATAAATGAATCTTAAAAAACTAAGACCCCACCACTCTTAGTCCTGGACCCTCCATACCCAGTCTTTTGGGGTGAACCTTTCCACTGCCCTTTGTGTAATGATCAGTTTCATTTTATTCATGAAACAATCACACACAAAATAGCCCAGTTCTGGATATTTCCAAAACAACGTGCGCTTATATCATTTTCTGTGTGCCGGGGATAACTCCTTGGGAAATTCCTTTTTGTTAATCCCAATAATAATTCGCGACCAGGCCATTCACTTCAAGGGATTTAATAGAAAGAGTGTTTTTTTAAATGTTGTGAAACTATTAATGTCACTGTCCAGAGGGACCTGGGTGTGCATGTGCACGGGACATAGGAAACTAGCATTGCCGGTAGATCAAGCAATTAGAATTAACCAGGATTAAGCAGGGTTAACCTTTATTGTGGGGGGATTGGGTTATAAGAATAAGGAAGCCTTGCTACAATTGTACAGGGCTTTGGCGAGACCACATCTGGACAGGTTTGGTTTCCATATCTAAGGCTCACTGACTGATCTCTGGATTGAGAGTGCTTTCCTACGATGGGAGTTTGTGTGGGAGGGGGCTGGAGGGTCCTGCCTGGAGGTTCGAAGAATGAGAGGTGATCTCAGTGAACCATACAGGATTCTGAAGGGGCTTGATAGGGTAAGCATCGAGAGAGTGTTTCCCCTGACTGGGGGATCGAGAACGCACAATCTCAGGATAAGGGGCCGATCATTTAGGACTGAGAGGAGGAGAAATGTCTTCTCTTGGAGCGTTGTGAAGCTATCCTAGAGGGTTATGGATGCTCAGTCATTGAGTACGTTCAAGGCAGAGGGTGACAGATGTTATTTGACTCTCAGAGTCGAGGGATGTGAGGAGCGGTTGGGAAAGTGGTGGTTGAGGTATAAGATCAGCCATGATCATATTGGATGATGGAGCAGTCTCGAGGGGCTGAATGGCACCTATTCCTTATTCCCATGTTCTCACAATGCTCATTCGCCTCCAGTTGACAAGTAGGTTAAACGAACTGATTCTTATTTTATCTGTGCAGAAAATGACCATGTGCCGCAGCAGTGTTAGCTATTCCTTTGGTGCGGTTGTCGATGTTTATCTCCAGTGTAAGGACAGCAGAGACAGGATGCTGGGCGGCAGCAGTGAATCAAACTCCTACGAAAGTAGTGAAGAGGTAATCTTCTGTTTTAAGCTACAAGTTTATTCTTGACACCAGTAAACATTCCATGGTTTGTCTTATGAACAATAAAAATCTTGGAATCGAATGGGCCCCAAAAGCTGCTCCTTCCGATTGACCTTTCCTCAACCATTGGATCCCAGGCTTGTCCAATTGGCCAAGGCTTGAATAGGCCTCGGGCCTCAATTCAATACAATACCTTAAAAACGGGCCTTTGAAAAGAGGGGGAAATATTCACGTATTCCCTGGGGGTGGGGAGGGTTCACGTATCACCCCCCCCAGGAGACCAGATCAGCAAAATAAGATTATCCACAGCAACCCGGGTCTGTGTAGCACCGTTCGTGTAGTAAAACGCCCCAAAGGCCCTTCACAAGGGCATTGCAAGCCCCAACGTTTGAGAATGAGCCGCGGAAGGAGATGGTTGGATGGGGAGGTTTGATGAAGGAGAGAGGTAGAGAGGGTTGAAGAGAGGACCGCAGAGGTCGGATGCCCCAGGCAGCTGAAGGCACGGCCGCCAGTGGTGGGTGATTAAAATGGGGGGATGTTGTGGAGGCCGGAATAAATCTTGGTCAATAAGATGGTTTGCGTGAGTAACTCAGCGATAGTTACTCAGGAAGACCTGAGACGGTGATGCACTGAGAATGTACATTGGTCCCTCAATCCCCCAGCTTCAAAACCTCATTCAAATTTAAATTTAGCGCAATCCCGGCCTCGAAGAGTCTTTTCGTTCTTGACACATTTCCTGCAGCTTCGATTGGGACTATTTATCTTAACATTGATGATTTTTTTTTTATTCCAGATGAGGTACCTAAGGAGACGACCACAGTTCCAGGATGAGTATTATTCATCCGTAAGTTCTTAAGGGCTATTTACACGCGGCACACGGGGACTGAGTAGCTGTGACAATTCCAGTCCACTCCCATTGTCAAGCCCATTTTCCACTGGGATTTCCAGGAGTTACGGAGCAGGGCGTCTGCCTTCTCTAAGGCTAGTGGATAACAGGGAACAGGGGGTGGGAAACACAGTTGCACCTGCTGTAAGATGGGCGGAGGGCACCTGGCAGTACCAGGCTGATGGGCATACGAATTCCCCTCGGTCGCCATTATGAAATGGGTGGTTTCATTTTGATCTCCTGTGCTATGCTCACCCTCCACTCCCTAATCTACGGTTCCATTGAATATAATGCAAGCGAATATTTGGCGGAGAGTTTAACAGGGACCCGTCTGTGTGTCTTGTGATAACAAGGGAGGTGGATTCCTACCCACTGTGCTGCCAGATGTGAGTATTGTTCACCTGGGAATCCAGGTCCAGGTGATGGCCAAGGCCCCTCCAGAGAGAATGTCAATGCTGCCCACATCCTGTGGAAGAATTTTTAAAAAGGGGGGGCATGCTTTCTAACCACTTAGTTCTCTCTCGAGTTTATGGTGGGACTCCACACCCCCTTTATCCCCCAGCCTGAGTGGTCACTCTTACACCCTAACCTGTGGCCTTTTTGATGAATGGCAGCCCCTCCTCTGACACCCACCCTAACCCCCCACAATGAGCCCCTAATGACCTGGACCCAGTTCACTCCATTATAAAGGAGCAGCTCCACACAGGGTGACAAGTGTCGGTGTCAGATTCCACTCCCCAGCCTGTCACCACCCCCCTTACCTGGGGTTGGCCAACCCACAAAACGACACAAGTAGTAACCAGTCACCAGCAAGAGTTTGGAAGTCACATTCTCTCTATTCTACTCTAGGTTGACTGGAATTCCCAGAATGCCAAGCCATTTGGTCAGAGCCAGGGAAATCGCCCAGCATCCAGAAGGCCTCAGGCTCTGGGCAACAATCTGAGCCAAGGATTATCCTCCAGGAAGAAGCCACGCCAGAAACCAAGCCGGGAGTCCTTGGCGGAGTGAGCAGTGGTCAGAGCTGACGCAGCGAGCAGATCCAGATGAGCGTGGTTATTTTAAACGGAAGCATTTGCAAACTAGAGCGTTCTTTCCTATGTCTTTAACTCTGTGCTTAGTAACAGCAGCCTGCTCCTGACTGTACAGGATGTTCAAAGCATAACAATAAAGCCAGCTGGTTAGCGTGTAGATGGCTCTGTCTCGGGTTTGTGATACCCCAGCAATCCGTGATCGGCCTAAAAACAGCTGAGATTCGTGCTCCAGCCTCTGCAAAGGAGTTTCTTGCAAGGAAACCAATTCCAGTGTTTAACATGTGGCAAGGTTCCCCACAGGAGACAGTCACATGAAGGGAGCTTGGTCAGATTTTGTTTAAAGTGTGCGGTCGGTCAATGTGCACTTGGTCCGCGCGATCTGCTGAACCGATTCTCCCCACCTGAGAGGTTTAGAGAGGAATTTCTCAGGTGTATTTTTCCATTTTTTGAAACTCTTACCCTTGTTTTCCGATTCCCCCATGTCCTCGCGCCCCCCTCCCTATCTTTGTCATCTCCAGCCCCACCGCCCTCTGCACTTATCAAACTTTGACCTCTTGCCCATCCCTCATTCCCATCACTGAAACTTTAGCGGCCGTGCCCTCAGTTGAGGGAGGAATCCCCTCCCTCAACCTCTCCTCCTCCTTCTCCCTCCAAAAGACACTCCTTAAAAAAAAACCTCATTTACCGGGATTTTGGACACCAGGCCTAATATTTCCTGCTCGGGCCTCAGGTGGGAAAGGAGTGGTGGGGGGGAGGAGGTGTTCCATCAGTGCCCCCTTTCCCAATTGTGCCCATCCCCCACCCCCTTTGCCACAAGGTCTCGCTCCCCGGGGGTCCCATCGCTCCCCTGGCCTTTCCAACACAGCCTTCCATCCCCACCCCCTCGCCCCCACCCTCTCTCCCCCACCACCACTTTCTCAAGGGCAATTAGGGATGGGCAGTAAATGTTGGCCATGTCAGTGATGCCCACACCCCATGAACAGAATGTAGAATAACAACCTGTTGACCCCCTTGCAGATCAGAAATCTGTCTCACTCAGCCTTGAGCATATTCAGTGACCCAGCCCCCACTGCTCTCTGGGGAAGGGATTTCCAAGGACTAATGGCCCTCTCCTGCAGAGTGTCTTGTAGGTGGTACACACTTGCTGCACTGTGCATCGATGGTGGAGGGAGTGAATGTTTAGGTTGGTGGATATGGTGCCAATCAAGTGGGGCTGCTTTGTCCTGGATGGTGTTGAGCTTCTTGAGTGTTGTGGGAGCTGCACTCATCCAGGCAAGTGGAGAGTATTCCATCTCTGTGCCTTGTAGATGGTGGACAGGCTTTGGAGGGTCAGGTGGTGAGTTACTCTCCGTGGAATTCCCAGCCTCTGACCTGCTCTTGTAGCCACAGTATTTATATGGCTAGTCCAGTTCAGTTTCTGGTCAATGGTAACCCCCCCAGGATGTTGATAGTCGGGGATTCTGTGATGGTAATGCCATTGAATGTCAAGGGGCAATGGTTGGATTCTCTCTTGTTGGAGATGGTCATTGCCTGGCACTTGTGTGGCGCAAATGTTACTTGCCACTTGTCAGCCCAAGACTGAACGTAGTCCAGGTGCTGATACATGTGGGCATTGAGTCAATCTCATTAGCATATACCCAAATTTCAAATGGAGAGGAATCAATGCAATCAGAAGCCCAAGAAACAGGGCCAAAGACACTTGAAGTGTATTTTTTCTTTAAGTACATCCACTTTAATCCTTTATCCATCATTCCCACACACCAACTTCAACATCTGCAGAGACCTGCAACCAGGGAAACTGTTCCATATTTAATGTCACGTAACCTTTCAGGATGGAGATCCATTTAAATAAATAGAAACAACCGGGCAAGTCTCAGTGAGGATATATTAAAAAAAACTCCAATTATTGCAATTAAACACAAGCAGAATATCTTACTTTCTTGTTACCGTTCACAATGGTAACCCTCTCTGAACACACCAGTTAGAGGACGTTTGTATTTGAAAGTTGAAGCGACGATCTTGAACTTTGACACTGCACTAACTGGAGGCTGAGGGTCTAAGCAAACTTTTACCGACACCCAAAACTCTCAGCCTCTGCTCTGCACATCCTCCCTTCTCCTGGAATGGAGTGAATTTACAATCGGCAGTGATGGATTACACTGGTACAAGACCACTAACTCCCACGGGCAGCAGACTCTGAGCCAATGTTAATATTAGCTGCTGAGGGTTTGAGTTGTTGACTGTAAATCTTGTGATCGCTCCCACAAACCTGTCAGCTTTTTCAGTGTCAGGCTCGTAGTGGGGGGGTGGGTGGGGAGAGGGTTTCGGATGTTGGTCAGTCCGGCTCAGTGACCATCTGACACTCTCGAGCTCAACATTCACCTGGACAACAACTCCCACTGTCCTTGGAAAACTCTTCATTCTGTCAAGACACTTGGAGATGTTTTGATGTTGAGATTTTGAAGAAATGAAAATGTTTTAATTATTACACTGAGTGGCACCTACCGGCAGTGGATATAGTGTCCGCACTCATAGTGAATTTCTCAGTGACATTATCCATCCTTTTATCAAAACCCTGAACTCTATTTACCAAATTGACCTACTAACATCACTCTCCTGAACACACAAACACACATCACTCTCCTGGACACACACAAACATCACTCTCCATAACACACACAAACATCACTCTCCTGGACACACAAACATCACTCTCCTGGACACACACAAACATCACTCTCCATAACACACACAAACATCACTCTCCTGGACACACACACAAACATCACTCTCCTGGACACACACAAACATCACTCTCCTGGACACACACAAACATCACCCTCCTGGACACACACACAAACATCACTCTCCTGTGCACACACACACAAACATCACTCTCCTGGACACACACAAACATCACTCAACTGGACACACACAAACATCACTCTCCTGGACACACACACAAACATCACTCTCCTGGACACACACAAACATCACTCTCCAGGACACACACACAAACATCACTCTCCTAGACACACACACAAACATCAGTCTCCTGGACACAGACACAAACATCACTCTCCTAGACACACACAAACATCACTCTCCTGGACACACACACAAACATCACTCTCCTGGACACAAACACAAACATCACTATCCTGGACACACACAAACATCACTCTCCTCAACACACACACAAACATCACTCTCCTCAACACACACACAAACATCAATCTCCTGGACACAGACAAACATCACTCTCCTTGTCACGCACACAAACATTGTTCTCCTGGACACACACAAAATTCACTCTCCTGAACACACACACAAACTTCACTCTCCACCAGACACACACAAACATAACTCTCCTGGACACACACACAAACATCACTCTCCTGGACATACACACAAACATCACTCTCCTGGACACACACACAAACATCACACTCCTGCACACACACAAACATCACACTCCTGCAGACATACAAACATCATTCACCTTGTCACGCACACAAACATCTCTCTCCTGGACACACACAAACATCACTCTCCTTGACACACACACAAACAGCACTCTCCTGCACACACACAAACATCACTCTCCTGTGTACACACACAAACATTTTCTCCTTGACACACACACACAAACATCACTCTCCTGGATACACACAAACATCACTCTCCTGGACACACACACAAACATCACTCTCCTGGACACACACACAAACATCACTCTCCTGGACACACACACAAACATCACTCTCCTGGACACACACACAAACATCACTCTCCTGGACACACACAAACATCACTCTCCTGGACACACACAAACATCACTCTCCTGGACACACACACAAACATCACTCTCCTGGACACACACACAAACATCACTCTACAGGACACACACAAACAACGCTCTCCAGGACACACACAAACATCACTCTCCTGGACACACACACAAACATCACTCTCCTGGACACACACAAACATCGCTCTCCAGGACAAACACAAACATCACTCTCCTGGACACACACACAAACATCACTCTCCTGGACACACACACAAACATCACTCTCCTGGACACACACACAAACATCACTCTCCTGTGTACACACACAAACATCACTCTCCTGTGTACACACACAAACATCACTCTCCTGGACACACACACAAACATCACTCTCCTGGACACACACACAAACATCACTCTCCTGGACACACACACAAACATCACTCTCCTGGAAACACACACAAACATCACTCTCCTGGACACACACAAACACCACTCTCCTGGACACACACACAAACATCACCCTCCTGGACACACACAAACATTTTCTGCTTGACACACACACACAAACATCACACTCGTGGACACACACAAACATCACTCTACTGGACACATACACAAACATTACTCTCTGGGACAGACACAATCATCACTCTCCTGGACACACACACAAACATCACTCTCCTGGACACACACACAAATATCACTCTGCTGGACTCACACACAAACATCACTCTCCTGGACAGACACACAAACATCACTCTCCTGGACAGACACACAAACATCACTCTCCTCGACAGACACACAAAGATCACTCTCCTGGACAGACACAAACATCACTCTCCTTGTCACACACACAAACATCACTCTCCTGGACACACACAAACATCACTCTCCTGGAGACACACAAACATCACTCTCCTGGACACACACACAAACATCACTCTCCTGGACAGACACAAACATCAATCTCCTGGACAGACACAAACATCACCCTCCTTGTCACACACACAAACATCACTCTCCTGGACAGACACACAAACATCACTCTCCTGGACAGACACACAAACATCACTCTCCTGGACAGACACAAACATCACTCTCCTTGTCACACACACAAACATCACTCTCCTGGACACACACAAACATCACTCCCCTGTACACACCCACAAACATCACTCTCCTGGGCACACAAACATCACTCTCCTGGAGACACACAAGCATCACTCTCCTTGACACACACACAAACATCACTCTCCTGGAGATACACAAACATCACTCTCCTTGACACACACACAAACATCACTCTCCTGGACACACACAATCATCGCTCTCCTGGACACAAACAAACATCACCCTCCTGGACACACACTCAAACATCACTCTCCTGGACACACACACAAACATCACTCTCCTGGACACACCCACAAACATCACTCTCCTGGACACACACACAAACATCACTCTCTTGGACACACACACAAACATCACTCTCCTGGCCACACACACAACCATCACACTCCTGGACACACACACAACCATCCCTCTCCTGGACACACACAAACATCACTCTGCTGGGCACACACAAACATCACTCTCCTGGACAGACACACAAACATCACTCTCCTGGACAGACACAAACATCACTCTCCTGGACAGACACAAACATCACTCTCCTTCTCACACACACAAACATCACTCTCCTGGACACACACAAACATCACTCTCCTGTAGACACAAAACATCACTCTCCTGGAGACACACAAACATCACTCTCCTTGACACACACACAAACATCACTCTCCTGGACACACACAATCATCGCTCTCCTGGACACAAACAAACATCACCCTCCTGGACACACACTCAAACATAACTCTCCTGGACACACACACAAGCATCACTCTCCTGGACACACCCACAAACATCACTCTCCTGGACACACACACAAACATCACTCTCCTGGACACACCAACAAACATCACTCTCCTGGACACACACACAAACATCACTCTCCTGGACACACACACAACCATCCCTCTCCTGGACACACACAAACATCACTCTGCTGGGTACACACAAACATCACTCTCCTGGACACACACAATCATCGCTCTCCTGGACACAAACCAAAATCACCCTCCTGGACACACACTCAAACATCACTCTCCTGGACACACACACAACCATCACTCTCCTGGACTCACACACAAACATCACTCTCCTGGACACACACACAACCATCCCTCTCCTGGACACACACAAACATCACTCTGCTGGGCACACACAAACATCACTCTCCTGGACACACACAATCATCGTTCTCCTGGACACAAACAAACATCACCCTCCTGGACACACACTCAAACATCACTCTCCTGGACACACACACAACCATCACTCTCCTGGAGACACACACAAACATCACTCTCCTGGACACACACAAACATCCCACTCCTTTACACACACAAAAACATCACTCTCCTTTTCACACACACAAACAACACACTCGTGGACACACAGACATCACTCTCCTGTGCACACACACAAACATTTTCTCCTTGACACACACACACAAACATCACACTCCAGGACACACACACAAACATCACTCTACTGGACACACACAAACATCACTCTCCGGGACACACAGACAAACATCACTCTCCTTGACACACACAAACATCACTCGCCTGGACATACACACAAACATCACTCTCCTGGACACACACACAAACATCACTCTCCTGGACACACACACAAACATCACTCCCCTGGACACACACAAACATCACTCTCCTGGACACACACAAAAATATCACTCTCCTCCATACACTAACAAACATCACTCTCCTTGAAACAAACACAAATATCACTCTCCCGGAGACCCCCCAACATCACTCTGCTCGACTCACACACAAACATCACTCCCCTGGACACACACAAATATCATTCTCCTGGACACACACACAAACATCACTCCACTGGACACACGCAAACATCACTCTCCTGGACACACACACAAACATCACTCTCCTTGACACACACACAAACATCACTCTCCTTGACACACACACAAACATCACTCTCCTGGACACACACACAATCATCACTCTCCTGGACACACACACAAACATCACTCTCCTTGACACAGACACAAACATCACTCTCCTGGACACACACACAATCATCACTCTCCTGGACACACACACAAACATCACTCTCCTTGACACAAACAAACATCACTATCCTGGACACACACACAAACATCACTTTCCTGGACACACACACAATCATCGATCTCCTGGAAACAAACAAACATCACTCTCCTGGACACACACACAATCATCAATCTCTTGGACACAAACACAAACATCACTCTCCTAGACACACACAAACATCACCCTCCTTGACACACACAAACATCACTCCCCTGGACACACACACAAACATCACTCTCCTGGACACACACAAACATCACGCTCCTTGACACAGACACATACATCACTCTCCTGGATACCTACAAACATCACTCCCCTGTACACACACACAATCATAGCTCTCCTGGACACAAACAAACATCACTATCCTGGACACACACACAAACATCACTTTCCTGGACACACACACAATCATCGATCTCCTGGAAACAAACAAACATCACTCTCCTGGACACACACACAAACATCACTCTCCTGGACACACACAAACATCACCCTCCTTGACTCAGACACATACATCACTCTCCTGGACACCTACAAACATCACTCCCCTGTACACACACACAATCATCGCTCTCCTGGACACAAACAAACATCACTCTCCTGGACACACACACAAACATCACTCTCCTGGACACACACAACCATCACTCTCCTGGACACACACAAACATCACTCTCCTGGACACACACACAAACATCACTCTCCTGGACACACACACAAACATCACTCTCCTGGACACACAGAAACATCACTCTCCGGGACACACACACAACCATCACTCTCCTGGACTCACACAAACAACACGCTCCTGGACACACACACAACCATCACTCTCCAGGACTCATACAAACAACACTCTCCTGGACACACACACAAACATCACTCTCCTGGACACACCCACAAACATCACTCTCCTGGACACACACACAAACATCACTCTCCTGGACACACACAAACATCACTCTCCTGGACACACACACAAACATCACTCTCCTGGCCACGCACAAACATCACTCTCCTGGACACACACACAAACATCACCCTCCTGGACACACACACAAACATCATCCTCCTGGACATACACACAAACATCACTCTCCTGGACACACACACAAACTTGACACTCCTGGCCACACACAAAAACCTCACTCTCCTAGACACACACAAACATCACCCTCCTGAACACACACAAACATCACTCTCCTTGACACACACACAATCATCACTCTCATGGACACACACACAAACATCACTCTCCTGGACAAACACACAAACATCACTCTCCTGGACACACACAAAAACATCACTCTCCTGGACACACACACAAAAATCACTCTCCTGGACACACACAAACACAAACATCACTCTGCTGGACTCACACAAACATCACTCTCATGGACACACACAAACATCACTCTCCTGGACAAACACAAACATCACTCTCCTGAACACACACAAACATCAGTCTCCTTGACACACACACAAACATCACTCGTCTGGACACGCACAAACATCACCCTCCTTGACACAGACACAAACATCACTCTCCTGGACACACACAAACATCACTCTCCAGGATACACACACAAACATCACTCTCCTGGACTCACACAAATAATACTCTCCTGGACACACACACAAACATCACTCTCCTGGACAGACACAAACATCACTCTCCTGGACAGACACAAACATCACTCTCCTGGACACACACACAAACATCACTCTCCTGGACACACACACAACCATCACTCTCCTGGACACACACACAAACATCACTCTCCAGGACACACACAAACATCACTCTCCTCAACACACACACAAACATCACTCTCCTCAACACACACACAAACATCAATCTCCTGGACACAGACAAACATCACTCTCCTTGTCACGCACACAAACATTGTTCTCCAGGTCACACACAAAATTCACTCTCCTGAACACACACACAAACTTCACTCTCCACCAGACACACACACAAACATCACTCTCCTGGACACACACACAAACATCACACTCCTGGACATATACATAAACATCACTCTCCTGGACACACACACAAACATCACTCTCCTGGACACACACACAAACATCACTCTCCTGGAGAAACACACAGAACATCACTCTCCTGCAGACATACAAACATCATTCTCCTTGTCACGCACACAAACATCACTCTCCTGCACACACACGAACATCACTCTTCTGGAAACAAACAAACATCACTCTCCTGGATACACACACAGACATCACTCTCCTGGACACAAACAAACATCACTCTCCTGGACACACACACAAACATCACTCTCCTGGACACACACAAACATCACTCTCCTGGAAACACACACAAACATCACTCTCCATCAGACACACAGAAACATTACTCTCCTTGAAACACACACAAACATCACTCTCCTGGACACACACACAAACATCACTCTCCTGGACACACACACAAACATCACTCTCCATCAGACACACAGAAACATTACTCTCCCTGAAACACACACAAACATCAATCTCCTGGACACACACACAAACATCACTCTCCTGGACACACACAAACATCACTCTACTGGACACACACACAAACATTACTCTCTGGGACAGACACAATCATCACTCTCCTGGACACACACACAAACTTCACTCTTCTGGACACACACAAACATCACTCTCCTGGACACACACACAAACATCAGTCTACTGGACACACACAAACATCTCTCTCCTTGACACACAGAAACTTCTCTCTGCTGGGCAAACACACAAACATCACTCTCCTGGAGACACACAAACATCACTCTCCTGGACAGACACACAAACATCACTCTCCTGGACAGACACAAACATCACTCTCCTTGTCAATCACACAAACATCACTCTCCTGGACACACACAAACATCACTCTCCTGGAGACACACACAAACATCACTCTCCTGGAGACACACACAAACATCACTCTCCTAGACAGACACAAACATCACTCTCCTGGACAGACATAAACATCACTCTCCTTGTCACACACACAAACATCACTCTCCTGGAAAGACAAACAAACATCACTCTCCTGGACAGACACACAAACATCACTCTCCTGGACAGATACCAGCATCACTCTCCTTGTCACACACACAAACATCACTCTCCTGGACAGACACACAAACATCACTCTACTGGACAGACACAAACATCACTCTCCTTGTCACACACACAAACATCACTCTCCTGGACACACACACAAACATCACTCTCCTGGACACACCCACAAACATCACTCTCCTGGACACACAAAACATCATTCTCCTGGAGACACAAAACATCACTCTCCTGGAGACACACAAACATCACTCTCCTTGACACACACACAAACATCACTCTCCTGGACACACACAATCATCGCTCTCCTGGACACAAACAAACATCACCCTCCTGGACACACACTCAAACATCACGCTCTTGGACACACACACAAACATCACTCTCCTGGCCACACACACAACCATCACTCTCCTGGACACACACACAAACATCCCTCTCCTGGACACACACAAACATCACTCTGCTGGGCACACACAAACATCACTCTCCTGGACACACACAGTCATCGCTCTCCTGCACACAAACAAACATCACCATCCTTGACACACACACACAAACATCACACTCCTGGACACACACACAAACATCACTCTACGGGACACACACAAACATTACTCTCTTGGACACACACAATCATCACTCTCCTGGACTCACAAAAACATCACTCTCCTGGACACACACAAACATCACTCTCCTGGACCCACACAAACATCTCTCTCCTTGACACACGCACAAACATCACTCTGCTGGGCAAACACACAAACATCACTCTCCATCAGACACACACAAACATCACTCTCCTTGACACACACAAACATCACTCTCCTGGACACACACACAAACATCACTCTCCTGGACACACACACAAACATCACTCTCCTGGACACACACACAAACATCACCCTCCTGAACACACACACAAACATCACCCTCCTGAACACATACACAAACATCACCCTCCTGGACACACACAAACATCACTCACCTGGACACACACACAAACTTCACCCTCCTGGACACACACACAAACATCACTCTCCTGGACACACACACAAACATCACCCTCCTGGACACACACACAAACATCACTCTCCTGGACACACGCAATCATCGCTCTCCTGGACACAAACAAACATTACCTTCCTGGACACACACTCAAACATCCCTCTCCTGGACACACACACAACCATCAGTCTCCTAGACTCACACACAAACATCACCCTCCTGGACACACACAAACATCACTCTCCTTGACTCACACAAAAACATCACTCTCCTTGTCACACACACAAACATCACACTCGTGGACACACAAACATCACTCTTCTGTGTACACACACAAACATTTTCTCCTTGACACACACACACAAACATCACACTCCTGGACACACACACAAACATCACTCTACTGGACACACACAAACATTACTCTCTGGGAGACACACAATCATCACTCTCCAGGACTCACACAAACATCACTCTCCTGGATACACACACAAACATCACTCTCCATCAGACACACAGAAACATTACTGTCCTTGAAACACACACAAACATCACTCTCCTGGACACACACACAAACATCACTGTCCTGGACACACACACAAACATCACACTCCTGGACATATACATAAGCATCACTCTCCTGGACACACACACAAACATCACTCTCCTGGACACAAACACAAACATCACTCTCCTGGAGACACACACAGAACATCACTCTCCTGCAGACATACAAACATCATTCTCCTTGTCACGCACACAAACATCACTCTCCTGCACACACACGAATATCACTCTCCTGGACACACACACAAACATCACTCTCCTGGAGACACACACAGAACATCACTCTCCTGCAGACATACAAAAATCATTCTCCTTGTCACGCACACAAACATCACTCTCCTGGACACACACAAACATCACTCTCCTTGACACACACACAAACATCACTCTCCTGCACACACAAAAACATCACTCTCCTATGTACAAACACAAACATTTTCTCCTTGACACACACACACAAAAATCACTCTCCTGGATACACACAAACATCACTCTCCTGGACACACACACAAACATCACTTCCTGGACACACACACAAACATCACTCTCCTGGACACACACACAAACATCACTCTCCTGGAGACACACACAAACATCACTCTCCTGGACACACACAAACATCACTCCCCTGGACACACACAAACATCACTCTCCAGGACACACACACAAACATCACTCTCCTGGACACACACACAAACATCACTCTCCTGGACACACTCACAAACATCACTCTCCTGGACACACACAAACATCACTCTTCTGGACACAAACAAACATCACTCTCCTGGATACACACACAAACATCACTCTCCTGGACACACACAAACATCACTCTCCTGGACACACACACAAACATCACTCTCCTGGACACACACAAACATCACTCTCCTGGACACACACACAAACATCACTCTCCATCAGACACACAGAAACATTACTCTCCTTGAAACACACACAAACATCACTCTCCTGGACACACACACAAACATCACTCTGCTGGACACACACACAAACATCACTCTCCATCAGACACACAGAAACATTACTCTCCTTGAAACACACACAAACATCACTCTCCTGGACACACACACAAACATCACTCTCCTGGACACACACAAACATCACTCTACTGGACACACACACAAACATTACTCTCTGGGACAGACACAATCATCACTCTCCCGGACACACACACAAACGTCACTATCCTGGACACACACAAACATCACTCTCCTGGACACACACACAAACATCAGTCTACTGGACACACACAAACATCTCTCTCCTTGACACACACAAACATCTCTCTGCTGGGCACAAACACAAACATCACTCTCCTGGAGACACACAAACATCACTCTCCTGGACAGACACACAAACATCACTATCCTGGACAGACACAAACATCACTCTCCTTGTCAAACACACAAACATCACTCTCCTGGACACACACAAACATCACTCTCCTGGAGACACACACAAACATCACTCTCCTGGAGACACACACAAACATCACTCTCCTGGACAGACACAAACATCACTCTCCTGGACAGACACAAACATCACTCTCCTTGTCACACACAGAAACATTACTCTCCTGGACAGACACACAAACATCAATCTCCTGGACAGACACACAAACATCACTCTCCTGGACAGATACAAACATCACTCTCCTGGACACACACACAAACATCACTCTCCTGGACACACACACAAACATCACCCTCCTGAACACACACACAAACATCAACATCCTGAACACACACACAAACATCACCCTCCTGGACACACACAAACATCACTCACCTGGACACACACACAAACTTCACCCTCCTGGACACACACACAAACATCACTCTCCTGGACACACACACAAACATCACCCTCCTGGACACACACACAAACATCACTCTCCTGGACACACGCAATCATCGCTCTCCTGGACACAAACAAACATTACCTTCCTGGACACACACTCAAACATCACTCTCCTGGACACACACACAACCATCACTCTCCTAGACTCACACACAAACATCACTCTTCTGTGTACACACACAAACATTTTCTCCTTGACACACACACACAAACATCACACTCCTGGACACACACACAAACATCACTCTACTGGACACACACAAACATTACTCTCCGTGACACACAAAATCATCACTCTCCAGGACTCACACAAACATCACTCTCCTGGATACACACACAAACGTCAGTCTCCTGGACACACACAAACATCACTCACCTGGACCCACACAAACATCTCTCTCCATGACAAACGCACAAACATCACTCTGCTGGGCAAACACACAAACATCACTTTCCATCAGACACACACAAACATCACTCTCCTGAACACACACACAAACATCACACTCCTGAACACAGACACAAAAATCACCCTCGTGGACACACACAAACATCACTCTCCTGGACACACACACAAAGATCACTCTCCTGGACACACACAAACATCAACCTCCTGAACACACACACAAACATCACCCTCCTGGACACACACAAACATCACTCACCTGGACACACACACAAACATCAATCTCCTGGACACACACACAAACATCAACCTCCTGGACACACACAAACATCACTCACCTGGACACATACACAAACATCACTCTCCATCAGACACACACAAACATCACTCTCCTTGACACACACAAACATCACTCTCCTGGACACACACACAAACTTCACTCTCCTTGACACACACAAACATCACTCACCTGGACACATACACAAACATCACTCTCCATCAGACACACACAAACATCACTCTCCTTGACACACACAAACATCACTCTCCTGGACACACACATAAAACATCACTCTCCTGGACACACAAACAAACATCACTCTCCTGGACACAAACACAAACATCACTCTCCTGGACAGACATAAACATCACTCTCCTTGTCACACACACAAACATCTCTCTCCTGGACACACATAAACAAGACTCTCCTGGACACACACAAACATCACTCTCCTGGACACACACAAACATCACTCTCCTGGACACACACAAACATCACTCTCCTGGACAGACACAAACATCACCCTCCTGGACAGACACAAACATCACTCTCCTTGTCACACACACAAACATCACTCTCCTGGACAGACACACAAACATCACTCTCCTGGACAGACACACAAACATCACTCTCCTGGACACACACACAAACATCACTCTCCTGGACACACCCACAATCATCACTCTCCTGGACACACAAAACATCACTCTCCTGGAGAAACAAAACATTACTCTCCTGGAGACACACAAACATCATCTCTTTGATACACACACAAACATCACTCTCCTGGACAGACACAAACATCACTCTCCTTGTCACACACACAAACATCACTCTCCTGGACACACACAAACATCACTCCCCTGTACACACCCACAAACATCACTCTCCTCTACACACAAAACATCACTCTCCTGGACAGACACACAATCATCGCTCTCCTGGACACAAACAAACATCACCCTCCTGGACACACACTCAAACATCACTCTCCTGGACACACACACAAACATCACTCTCCTGGACACACCCACAAACATCACTCTCCTGGACACACACACAAACATCACTCTCTTGGACACACACACAAACATCACTCTCCTGGCCACACACACAACCATCACTCTCCAGGACTCACACAAACATCACTCTCCTGGATACACACACAAACGTCAGTCTCCTGGACACACACAAACATCACTCACCTGGACCCACACAAACATCTCTCTCCTTGACACACGCACAAACATCACTCTGCTGGGCAAACACACAAACATCACTCTCCTGGACACACACAATCATCGCTCTCCTGGACACAAACAAACATCACCCTCCTGGACACACACTCAAACATCACTCTCCTGGACACACACACAACCATCACTCTCCTGGACTCACACACAAACATCACTCTCCTGGACACACACAAACATCACTCTCCTGGACACACATAAACATCACTCTCCTTGACACACACAAAAACATCACTCTCCTTGTCACACACACAAACATCACACTCGTGGACACACAAACATCACTCTCCTGTGTACACACACAAACATTTTCTCCTGGACACACACACACAAACATCACACTCCTGGACACACACACAAACATCACTCTCCTGGACACACACAAACATTACTCTCTGGGACACACACAATCATCACTCTCCTGGACTCACACAAACATCACTCTCCTGGACACACACACAAAGATCACTCTCCTGGACACACACAAACATCACTCTTCTGGACACACACAAACATCACTCTCCTGGACACACACACAAACATCACTCTCCTGGAAACACACAAACATCACTCTCCTGGACACACACACAAACATCACTCTCCTGGACACACACAAACATCACTCTCCTGGACACATACACAAACATCACTCTCCATCAGACACACAGAAACATTACTCTCCTTGAAACACACATAAACATCACTCTCCTGGAAAACACACAAACATCACTCTCCTGGACACACACACAAACATCACTCTCCATCAGACACACAGAAACATTACTCTCCTTGAAATACACACAAACATAACTCTCCTGGACACACACACAAACATCACTCTCCTGGACACACACAAACATCACTCTACTGGACACACACACAAACATCACTCTCCTGGACACACACAAACATCACTCTCCTGGACACACACACAAACATCAGTCTACTGCACAGAAACAAACATCTCTCTCCATGACACACACAAACATCTCTCTGCTGGGCACACACACAAAAATCACTCACCTGGAGACACACAAACATCACTCTCCTGGACAGACACACAAACATCACTCTCCTTGTCACACACACAAACATCACTCTCCTGGACACACACAAACATCACTCTCCTGGAGACACACACAAACATCACTCTCCTGGAGACACACACAAACATCACTCTCCTGGACAGACACAAACATCACTCTCCTGGACAGACATAAACATCACTCTCCTTGTCACACACACAAACATCACTCTCCTGGACAGACACACAAACATCACTCTCCTGGACAGAAACACAAACATCACTCTCCTGGACAGACACAAACATCACTCTCCTTGTCACACACACAAACATCATTCTCCTGGACAGACACACAAACATCACTCTACTAGACAGACACAAACATCACTCTCCTTGTCACACACACATACATCACTCTCCTGGACACACACACAAACATCACTCTCCTGGACACACCCACAAACATCACTCTCCTGGACACACAAAACATCACTCTCCTGGAGACACAAAACATCACTCTCCTGCAGACACACAAACATCACTCTCCTTGACACACACACAAACATCACTCTCCTGTACACACACAATCATCGCTCTCCTGGACACAAACAAACATCGCCCTCCTGGACACACACTCAAACATCACTCTCCTGGACACACACACAAACATCACTCTCCTGGACACAACCACAAACATCATTCTCCTGGACACACACACAAACATCACTCTCTTGGACACACACACAAACATCACTCTCCTGGCCACACACACAACCATCACTATCCTGGACACACACACAACTATCCCTCTCCTGGACACACACAAACATCACTCTGCTGGGCACACACAAACATCACTCTCCTGGACACACACAATCATCGCTCTCCTGGACACAAACAAACATCACCCACCTTGACACACACACACAAACATCACACTCCTGGACACACACACAAATATCACTCTACTGGACACACACAAACATTACACTCTGGGACACACACAATCATCACTCTCCTGGACTCACACAAACATCACTCTCCTGGACACACACACAAACATCAGTCTCCTGGACACACACAAACATCACTCTCCTGGACCCACACAAACATCTCTCTCCTTGACACACGCACAAACATCACTCTGCTGGGCAAACACACAAACATCACTCTCCATCAGACACACACTAACATCACGCTCCTTGTCACACACAACCATCACTCTCCTGGATACACACACAAACATCACTCTCCTGGACACACACACAAACATCACTCTCCTGGACACACACACAAACATCACCCTCCTGAACACACACACAAACATCACCCTCCTGAACACACACACAAACATCACCCTCCTGGACACACACAAACATCACTCACCTGGACACACACACAAACATCACCCTCCTGGACACACAGACAAACATCACTCTCCTGGACACACACACAAACATCACCCTCCTGGACACACACACAAACATCACCCTCCTGGACACACACACAACCATCACTCTCGTGGACTCACACACAAACATCACTCTCCTGGACACACACACAAACATGACTCTCCTGGACACACACACAAACATCACCCTCCTGGACACACACACAAACATTACTCTCCTGGACACACACACAAACATCACCCTCCTGGACACACACACAACCATCACTCTCGTGGACTCACACACAAACATCACTCTCCTGGACACACACACAAACATCACTCTCCTGGACACACACACAAACATCACTCTCCTGGACACACACAAACATCACTCTCCTGGACAGACACAAACATCACTCTCCTTGTCACACACACAAACATCACTCTCCTGGACACACACAAACATCACTCTCCTGGACACAAACAAACATAACTCTCCTGGACACACACAAACAAAACTCTCCTGGACAGACACAAACATCACTCTCCTGGACAGACACAAACATCACTCTCTTGGACACACACACAAACATCACTCTCCTGGACACACACACAACCATCCCTCTCCTGGACACACACAATCATCGCTCTCCTGGACACAAACAAACATCACCCTCCTGGACACACACTCAAACATCACTCTCCTGGACACACACACAACCATCACTCTCCTGGACTCACACACAAACATCACTCTCCTGGACACACACAAACATCACTCTCCTGGACACACACAAACATCATTCTCCTTGACACACACAAAAACATCAC
This sequence comes from Cetorhinus maximus, assembly GCF_964194155.1. Lineage (NCBI taxonomy): Eukaryota > Metazoa > Chordata > Chondrichthyes > Lamniformes > Cetorhinidae > Cetorhinus > Cetorhinus maximus. Next base: position 3,006,329 of record NC_135889.1, on the reverse strand, counting down.
TCTCCTTGTCACACACACAAACATCACACTCGTGGACACACAAACATTACTCTCCTGTGTACACACACAAACATTTTCTCCTTGACACAGACACACAAACATCACACTCCTGGACACACACACAAACATCACTCTCCTGGACACACACAAACATTACTCTCTGGGACACACGCAATCATCACTCTCCTGGACTCACACAAACATCACTCTCCTGGACACACACACAAACATCAGTCTCCTGGACACACACACAAACATCACCCTCCTGGACACACACAAATATCACTCACATGGACACACACAAACATCACTCACCTGGACACACACACAAACATCACTCTCCAGGACACACACACAAACAGCACTCACCTGGACACACACACAAACATCACCCTCCTGGAGAGACACAAAAACATCACCCTCCTGGACACACAAAAACATCACTCACCTGGACACACACACAAACATCACTCTCCTGGACACACACACAAACATCACTCACCTGGACACACACACAAACATCACTCACCTGGACACACACACAAACATCACTCTCCTGGAGAGACACAAAAACATCACCCTCCTGGACACACAAAAACATCACTCACCTGGACACACACACAAACATCACTCTCCTGGACACACACACAAACATCACTCACCTGGACACACACACAAACCTCACTCTCCTGGTCACACACACAAACATCACTCTCCTGGACACACACACAAACATCACCCTCCTGTACACACACAAACATCACTCACCTGGACACATACACAAACATCACTCTCCTGGACACACACACAAACATCACTCTCCTGGACACACTCACAAACATCACTCTCATGGACACACACAAGCATCACTCTCCTGCACACTCACACAAACATCACCCTCCTGGACACACACACAAACATCACCCTCCTGGACACACACAAACATCACTCTCCTGTACACACTCACAAACATCACTCTCCTGGACACACACAAACATTGACCTCCTGGACACACACACAATCATCACTCTCCTGGACACACACACAAACATCTCCCTCCTAGACACACACACAAACATCACCCTCCTGGACACACACACAAACATCACCCTCCTGGACACACACAAACATCACACACCTGGACACACACAAACATCACTCTCCTGGACACACACACAATCATCACTCTCCTGGACACACACACAAACATCACTCTCCTTGTCACAAACACAAAAATAACACTCGTGGACACACAAACATCACTCACCTGTGTACACACACAAACATTTTCTCCTTGACACACACACACAAACATCACCCTCCTGGACACACACACAAACATCACCCTCCTGGACACACACACAAACATCACTCTCCTGGACACGCACACAAACATCAACCTCCTGGACACACAAACATCACTCACGTGGACACATACACAATCATCACCCTCCTGGACACACACACAAACATCACTCTCCATCAGACACACACAAAAATCACTCTCTTGACACACACAAACAACACTCTCCTGGACACACACAATCATCACTCTCCTGGACACACACACAAACATCACTCTCCTTGACACACACACAAACACCACTCTCCTGGACACACACACAAACATCACTCCCCTGGACACACACACAAACATCACTCTCCTGGACACACACAAACATCTCTCTCCTGGAGACACACAAACATCACTCTGCTGGACTCAACACAAACATCACTCTCCTGGACAGACACACAAACATCACTCTCCTGGACAGACACAAACATCACTCTCCTTGTCACACACACAAACATCACTCTCCTGGACACACACAAACATCACTCTCCTGGACACACACAAGCATCACTCACCTGGACACACACACAAACATCACCCTCCTGGACACACACACAAACATCACCCTCCTGGACACACACAAACATCACTCACCTCGACACACACAAACATCATTCTCCTGGACACACACACAAACATCACTCTCCTGGACACACACACAAACATCACTCTCCTGGACACACACAAACATCACTCTCCTGGACAGACACAAACATCACTCTCCTTGTCACACACACAAACATCACTCTCCTGGACACACACAAACATCACTCTCCTGGACACAAACAAACATAACTCTCCTGGACACACACAAACAAAACTCTCCTGGACAGACACAAACATCACTCTCCTGGACAGACACAAACATCACTCTCTTGGACACACACACAAACATCACTCTCCTGGCCACACACACAACCATCCCTCTCCTGGACACACACAAACATCACTCTGCTGGGCACACACAAACATCACTCTCCTGGACACACACAATCATCGCTCTCCAGGACACAAACAAACATCACCCTCCTGGACACACATTCAAACATCACTCTCCTGGACACACACACAACCATCACTCCTGGACTCACACACAAACATCACTCTCCTGGACACACACAAACATCACTCTCCTGGACACACACAAACATCATTCTCCTTGACACACACAAAAACATCACTCTCCTTGTCACACACACAAACATCACACTCGTGGACACACAAACATTACTCTCCTGTGTACACACACAAACATTTTCTCCTTGACACAGACACACAAACATCAAATTCCTGGACACACACACAAACATCACTCTCCTGGACACACACAAACATTACTCTCTGGGACACACACAATCATCACTCTCCTGGACTCACACAAACATCACTCTCCTGGACACACACACAAACATCAGTCTCCTGGACACACACACAAACATCACCCTCCTGGACGCACACAAACATCACTCACCTGGACACACACACAAACATCACTCTCCAGGACACACACACAAACAGCACTCACCTGGACACACACACAAACATCACCCTCCTGGACACACACAAACTTCACACACCTGGACACACACAAACATCACTCACCTGGACACACACACAAACATCACTCACCTGGACACACACAAACATCACTCACCTGGACACACACACAAACATCACTCACCTGGACACACACACAAACATCACTCTCCTGGAGAGACACAAAAACATCACCCTCCTGGACACACAAAAACATCACTCACCTGGACACACACACAAACATCACTCTCCTGGACACACACACAAACATCACTCACCTGGACACACACACAAACATCACTCTCCTGGTCACACACACAAACATCACTCTCCTGGACACACACACAAACATCACCCTCCTGTACACACACAAAAATCACTCACCTGGACACATACACAAACATCACTCTCCTGGACACACACACAAACATCACTCTCATGGACACACTCACAAACATCACTCTCATGGACACACACAAGCATCACTCTCCTGCACACTCACACAAACATCACCCTCCTGGACACACACACAAACATCACCCTCCTGGACACACACAAACATCACTCTCCTGTACACACACACAAACATCACTCTCCTGGACACATACAAACATCGACCTCCTGGACACACACACAAACATCACTCTCCTGGACACAAACACAAACATCTCCCTCCTAGACACACACACAAACATCACCCTCCTGGACACACACACAAACATCACCCTCCTGGACACACACAAACATCACACACCTGGACACACACAAACATCACTCTCCTGGACACACACACAATCATCACTCTCCTGGACACACACACAAACATCACTCTCCTTGTCACAAACACAAAAATCACACTCGTGGACAAACAAACATCACTCACCTGTGTACACACACAAACATTTTCTCCTTGACACACACACAAACATCACACTCCTGGACACACACACAAACATCACTCTACTGGACACACACAAACATTACTCTCTGGGACACACACAATCATCACTCTCCTGGACTCACACAAACATCACTCTCATGAACACACACATAAACATCAGTCTCCTGGACACACACAAACATCACTCTCCTGGACCCACACAAACATCTCTCTCCTTGACACACGCACAAACATCACTCTGCTGGGCAAACACACAAACATCACTCTCCATCAGACACACACAAACATCACTCTCCTGGACACACACACAAACATCATTCTCCTGAACACACACACAAACATCACCCTCCTGAACACACACACAAACATCACCCTCCTGGACACACACAAACATCACTCACCTGGACACACACACAAACATCACCCTCCTGGACACACACACAAACATCACTCTCCTGGACACGCACACAAACATCAACCTCCTGGACACACAAACATCACTCTCCTTGACACACACACAAACACCACTCTCCTGGACACACACACAAACATCACTCCCCTGGACACACACACAAACATCACTCTCCTGGACACACACAAACATATCTCTCCTGGAGACACACAAACATCACTCTGCTGGACTCAACACAAACATCACTCTCCTGGACAGACACACAAACATCACTCTCCTGGACACACACACAAACATCACTCTCCTTGTCACACACACAAACATCACTCTCCTGGACACACACAAACATCACTCTCCTGGACACACACAAGCATCACTCACCTGGACACACACACAAACATCACCCTCCTGGACACACACACAAACATCACCCTCCTGGACACACACAAACATCACTCACCTCGACACACACAAACATCATTCTCCTGGACACACACACAATCATCACTCTCCTGGACACACACACAAACATCACTCTCCTTTTCACAAACACAAAAATCACAATCGTGGACACACAAACATCACTCTCCTGTGTACACACACAAACATTTTCTCCTTGACACACACACACAAACATCACACTCCTGGACACACACTCAAACATCACTCTACTGGACACACACAAACATTACACTCTGGGATACACACAATCATCACTCACCTGGACTCACACAAACCTCACTCTCCTGGACACACACACAAACATCAGTCTCCTGGACACACACAACCATCACACTCCTGGATACACACACAAACATCACTCTCCTGGACACACACACAAACATCACTCTCAATCAGACACACACAAACATCACGCTCCTTGACTCACACAACCATCACTCTCCTGGATACACACACAAACATCACTCTCCTGGACACACACACAAACATCACTCTCATGGACACACACACAAACATCACCCTCCTGAACACACACACAAACATCACCCTCCTGAACACACACACAAACATCACCCTCCTGGACACACACAAACATCACTCACCTGGACACACACACAAACATCACACTCCTGGACACACACACAAACATCACTCTACTGGACACACACACAAACATCACCCTCCTGGACACACACACAAACATCACTCTCCTGGACACACACAATCATCGCTCTCCTGGACACAAATAAACATTACCCTCCTGGACACACACTCAATCATCACTCTCCTGGACACACACACAACCATCACTCTCCTGGACTCACACACAAACATCACTCTCCTGGACACACACAAACATCACTCTCCTTGACACACACAAAAACATCACACTCGTGGACACACAAACATCACTCTCCTGTGTACACACACAAACATTTTCTCCTTGACACACACACACAAACATCACACTCCTGGACACACACACAAACATCACTCTACTGGACACACACAAACATTACTCTCTGGGACACACACAATCATCAATCTCCAGGACTCACACAAACATCACTCTCCTGGACACACACACAAACATCAATCTCCTGGACACACACAAACATCACTCTCCTGGACCCACACAAACATCTCTCTCCTTGACACACGCACAAACATCACTCTGCTGGGCAAACAGACAAACATCACTCTCCATCAGACACACACAAACATCACACTCCTGAACACACACACAAACATCACCCTCCTGGACACACACAAACATCACTCACCTGGACACACACACAAACATCACCCTCGTGGACACACACAAACATCACTCTCCTGGACACACACACAAAGATCACTCTCCTGGACACACACAAACATCACCCTCCTGAACACACACACAAACATCACCCTCCTGGACACACACAAACATCACTCAACTGGACACACACACATACATCACTCTCCTGGACACACACACAAACATCAACCTCCTGGACACACACAAACATCACTCACCTGGACACATACACAAACATCACTCTCCATCAGAAACACACAAACATCACTATCCTTGACACACACAAACATCACTCTCCTGGACACACACACAAACATCACTCTCCTTGACACACACAAACATCACTCTCCTGGACACACGCACAAACATCACTCTCCTTGACACACACAAACATCACTCACCTCGACACATACACAAACATCACTCTCCATCAGACACACACAAACATCAATCCCCTTGACACACACAAACATCACTCTCCTGGACACACACACAAACATCACTCTCCTGGACACACACAAAAACATCACTCACCTGGACACACACAAACATCACTCTCCTGGACAGACACAAACATCACTCTCCTTGTCAAACACACAAACATCACTCTCCTGGACACACACAAACATCACTCTCCTGGACACACACACAAAGATCACTCTCCTGGACACACACAAACATCACCCTCCTGAACACACACACAAACATCACCCTCCTGGACACACACAAACATCACTCAACTGGACACACACACAAACATCACTCTCCTATACACACACACAAACATCAACCTCCTGGACACACACAAACATCACTCACCTGGACACATACACAAACATCACTCTCCATCAGAAACACACAAACATCACTATCCTTGACACACACAAACATCACTCTCCTGGACACACACACAAACATCACTCTCCTTGACACACAGAAACATCACTATCCTGGACACACACACAAACATCACTCTCCTTGACACACACAAACATCACTCTCCTGGACACACACACAAACATCACTCTCCTTGACACACACAAACATCACTCACCTCGACACATACACAAACATCACTCTCCATCAGACACACACAAACATCACTCTCCTTGACACACACAAACATCACTCTCCTGGACACACACACAAACATCACTCTCCTGGACACACACACAAACATCACTCTCCTGGACACACACAAACATCACTCTCCTGGACAGACACAAACATCACTCTCCTTGTCAAACACACAAACATCACTCTCCTGGACACATACAAACATCACTCTCCTGGACACACACAAACATCACTCTCCTGGACACACACAAACAAAACTCTCCTGGACAGACACAAACATCACTCTCCTGGACAGACACAAACATCACCCTCCTGGACACACACTCAAACATTACTCTCCTGGACACACACACAACCATCACTCTCCTGGACTCACACACAAACATCACTCTCCTGGACACACACAAACATCACTCTCCTGGACACACACAAACATCAGTCTCCTTGACACACACAAAAACATCACTCTCCTTGTCACACACACAAACATCACACTCGTGGACACACAAACATTACTCTCCTGTGTACACACACAAACATATTCTCCTTGACACACACACACAAACATCACACTCCTGGACACACACACAAACATCACTCTCCTGGACACACACAAACATTACTCTCTGGGACACACACAATCATAACTCTCCTGGACTCACACAAACATCACTCTCCTGGACACACACAAACATCACTCACCTGGACACACACACAAACATCACTCTCCTGGACACACACACAAACATCACTCACCTGGACACAAACACAAACATCACCCTCCTGGACACACACAAACATCACACAACTGGACACACACAAACATCACTCACCTGGACACACACACAAACATCACTCACCTGGACACACACAAACATCACTCACCTGGACACACACACAAACATCACTTCCTGGACACACACACAAACATCACCCTCCTGGACACACACAAACATCACACACCTGGACACACACAAACATCACTCACCTGGACACACACACAAACATCACTCACCTGGACACACACAAACATCACTCACCTGGACACACACACAAACATCACTCACCTGGACACACACACAAACATCACTCTCCTGGACACACACACAAACATCACCCTCCTGGACACACAAAAACATCACTCACCTGGACACACACACAAACATCACTCACCTGGACACACACACAAACATCACTCTACTGGTCACACACACAAACATGACTCTCCTGGACACACACACAAACATCACCCTCCTGTACACACACAAACATCACTCAACTGGACACATACACAAACATCACTCTCCTGGACACACACACAAACATCACTCTCCTGGACACATACACAAACATCACTCTCATGGACACACACAAGCATCACTCTCCTGCACACTCACACAAACATCACCCTCCTGGACACACACACAAACATCAACCTCCTGGACACACACAAACATCACTCTCCTGGACACACACACAAACATCACTCTCCTAGACACACACAAACATCGACCTCCTGGACACACACACAAACATCACTCTCCTGGACACACACACAAACATCACCCTCCTGGACACACACACAAACATCACCCTCCTGGACACACACACAAACATCACCCTCCTGGACACACACAAACATCACACACCTGGACAAACACAAACATCACTCTCCTGGACACACACACAATCATCACTCTCCTGGACACACACACAAACATCACTCTCATTGACACACACAAACATCACTCACCTCGACACATACAAAAACATCAATCTCCATCAGACACACACAAACATCACTCTCCATGACACACACAAACATCACTCTCCTGGACACACACACAAACATCACTCTCCTGGACACACACACAAACATCACTCTCCTGGACACACACAAACATCACTCTCCTGGACAGACACAAACATCACTCTCCTTGTCAAACACACAAACATCACTCTCCTGGACACACACAAACATCACTCTCCTGGACACAAACAAACATCACTCTCCTGGACACACACACAAACATCACTCTCCTTGACACACACAAACATCACTCTCCTGGACACACACACAAACATCACTCTCCTTGACACACACAAACATCACTCACCTCGACACATACACAAACATCACTCTCCATCAGACACACACAAACATCACTCTCCTTGACACACACAAACATCACTCTCCTGGACACACACACAAACATCACTCTCCTGGACACACACACAAACATCAGTCTCCTGGACACAAACACAAACATCACCCTCCTGGACACACACAAACATCACTCACCTGGACACACACAAACATCACTCACCTGGACACACACACAAACATCACTCTCCTGGACACACACACAAACATCACTCACCTGGACACACACACAAACATCACCCTCCTGGACACACACAAACATCACACAACTGGACACACACAAACATCACTCACCTGGACACACACACAAACATCACTCACCTGGACACACACAAACATCACTCACCTGGACACACACACAAACATCACTTCCTGGACACACACACAAACATCACCCTCCTGGACACACACAAACATCACACACCTGGACACACACAAACATCACTCACCTGGACACACACACAAACATCACTCACCTGGACACACACAAACATCACTCACCTGGACACACACACAAACATCACTCACCTGGACACACACACAAACATCACTCTCCTGGACAGACACACAAACATCACCCTCCTGGACACACAAAAACATCACTCACCTGGACACACACACAAACATCACTCACCTGGACACACACACAAACATCACTCTACTGGTCACACACACAAACATGACTCTCCTGGACACACACACAAACATCACCCTCCTGTACACACACAAACATCACTCACCTGGACACATACACAAACATCACTCTCCTGGACACACACACAAACATCACTCTCCTGGACACATACACAAACATCACTCTCATGGACACACACAAGCATCACTCTCCTGCACACTCACACAAACATCACCCTCCTGGACACACACACAAACATCACCCTCCTGGACACACACAAACATCACTCTCCTGGACACACAGACAAACATCACTCTCCTAGAAACACACAAACATCGACCTCCTGGACACACACACAAACATCACTCTCCTGGACACACACACAAACATCACCCTCCTGGACACACACACAAACATCACCCTCCTGGACACACACACAAACATCACCCTCCTGGACACACACAAACATCACACACCTGGACAAACACAAACATCACTCTCCTGGACACACACACAATCATCACTCTCCTGGACACACACACAAACATCACTCTCCTTGACACACACAAACATCACTCACCTCGACACATACACAAACATCACTCTCCATCAGACACACACAAACATCACTCTCCTTGACACACACAAACATCACTCTCCTGGACACACACACAAACATCACTCTCCTGGACACACACACAAACATCACTCTCCTGGACACACACAAACATCACTCTCCTGGACAGACACAAACATCACTCTCCTTGTCAAACACACAAACATCACTCTCCTGGACACACACAAACATCACCCTCCTGGACACACACAAACATCACTCACCTCGACACACACAAACATCATTCTCCTGGACACACACACAATCATCACTCTCCTGGACACACACACAAACATCACTCTCCTTTTCACAAACACAAAAATCACAATCGTGGACACACAAACATCACTCTCCTGTGTACACACACAAACATTTTCTCCTTGACACACACACACAAACATCACACTCCTGGACACACACTCAAACATCACTCTACTGGACACACACAAACATTACACTCTGGGATACACACAATCATCACTCACCTGGACTCACACAAACCTCACTCTCCTGGACACACACACAAACATCAGTCTCCTGGACACACACAACCATCACTCTCCTGGATACACACACAAACATCACTCTCCTGGACACACACACAAACATCACTCTCAATCAGACACACACAAACATCACGCTCCTTGACTCACACAACCATCACTCTCCTGGATACACACACAAACATCACTCTCCTGGACACACACACAAACATCACTCTCATGGACACACACACAAACATCACCCTCCTGAACACACACACAAACATCACCCTCCTGAACACACACACAAACATCACCCTCCTGGACACACACAAACATCACTCACCTGGACACACACACAAACATCACACTCCTGGACACACACACAAACATCATTCTCCTGGACACACACACAAACATCACCCTCCTGGACACACACACAAACATCACTCTCCTGGACACACACAATCATCGCTCTCCTGGACACAAATAAACATTACCCTCCTGGACACACACTCAATCATCACTCTCCTGGACACACACACAACCATCACTCTCCTGGACTCACACACAAACATCACTCTCCTGGACACACACAAACATCACTCTCCTTGACACACACAAAAACATCACACTCGTGGACACACAAACATCACTCTCCTGTGTACACACACAAACATTTTCTCCTTGACACACACACACAAACATCACACTCCTGGACACACACACAAACATCACTCTACTGGACACACACAAACATTACTCTCTGGGACACACACAATCATCACTCTCCAGGACTCACACAAACATCACTCTCCTGGACACACACACAAACATCAATCTCCTGGACACACACAAACATCACTCTCCTGGACCCACACAAACATCTCTCTCCTTGACACACGCACAAACATCACTCTGCTGGGCAAACAGACAAACATCACTCTCCATCAGACACACACAAACATCACTCTCCTGGACACACACACAAACATCACACTCCTGAACACACACACAAACATCACCCTCCTGGACACACACAAACATCACTCACCTGGACACACACACAAACATCACCCTCGTGGACACACACAAACATCACTCTCCTGGACACACACACAAAGATCACTCTCCTGGACACACACAAACATCACCCTCCTGAACACACACACAAACATCACCCTCCTGGACACACACAAACATCACTCAACTGGACACACACACATACATCACTCTACTGGACACACACACAAACATCAACCTCCTGGACACACACAAACATCACTCACCTGGACACATACACAAACATCACTCTCCATCAGAAACACACAAACATCACTATCCTTGACACACACAAACATCACTCACCTGGACACATACACAAACATCACTCTCCTGGACACACACACAAACATCACTCTCCTGGACACATACACAAACATCACTCTCATGGACACACACAAGCATCACTCTCCTGCACACTCACACAAACATCACCCTCCTGGACACACACACAAACATCACCCTCCTGGACACACACACAAACATCACCCTCCTGGACACACACAAACATCACACACCTGGACAAACACAAACATCACTCTCCTGGACACACACACAATCATCACTCTCCTGGACACACACACAAACATCACTCTCCTTGACACACACAAACATCACTCACCTCGACACATACACAAACATCACTCTCCATCAGACACACACAAACATCACTCTCCTTGACACACACAAACATCACTCTCCTGGACACACACACAAACATCACTCTCCTGGACACACACACAAACATCACTCTCCTGGACACACACAAACATCACTCTCCTGGACAGACACAAACATCACTCTCCTTGTCAAACACACAAACATCACTCTCCTGGACACACACAAACATCACCCTCCTGGACACACACAAACATCACTCACCTCGACACACACAAACATCATTCTCCTGGACACACACACAATCATCACTCTCCTGAACACACACACAAACATCACTCTCCTTTTCACAAACACAAAAATCACAATCGTGGACACACAAACATCACTCTCCTGTGTACACACACAAACATTTTCTCCTTGACACACACACACAAACATCACACTCCTGGACACACACTCAAACATCACTCTACTGGACACACACAAACATTACACTCTGGGATACACACAATCATCACTCACCTGGACTCACACAAACCTCACTCTCCTGGACACACACACAAACATCAGTCTCCTGGACACACACAACCATCACTCTCCTGGATACACACACAAACATCACTCTCCTGGACACACACACAAACATCACTCTCAATCAGACACACACAAACATCACGCTCCTTGACTCACACAACCATCACTCTCCTGGATACACACACAAACATCACTCTCCTGGACACACACACAAACATCACTCTCATGGACACACACACAAACATCACCCTCCTGAACACACACACAAACATCACCCTCCTGAACACACACACAAACATCACCCTCCTGGACACACACAAACATCACTCACCTGGACACACACACAAACATCACACTCCTGGACACACACACAAACATCATTCTCCTGGACACACACACAAACATCACCCTCCTGGACACACACACAAACATCACTCTCCTGGACACACACAATCATCGCTCTCCTGGACACAAATAAACATTACCCTCCTGGACACACACTCAATCATCACTCTCCTGGACACACACACAACCATCACTCTCCTGGACTCACACACAAACATCACTCTCCTGGACACACACAAACATCACTCACCTTGACACACACAAAAACATCACACTCGTGGACACACAAACATCACTCTCCTGTGTACACACACAAACATTTTCTCCTTGACACACACACACAAACATCACACTCCTGGACACACACACAAACATCACTCTACTGGACACACACAAACATTACTCTCTGGGACACACACAATCATCACTCTCCAGGACTCACACAAACATCACTCTCCTGGACACACACACAAACATCAATCTCCTGGACACACACAAACATCACTCTCCTGGACCCACACAAACATCTCTCTCCTTGACACACGCACAAACATCACTCTGCTGGGCAAACAGACAAACATCACTCTCCATCAGACACACACAAACATCACTCTCCTGGACACACACACAAACATCACACTCCTGAACACACACACAAACATCACCCTCCTGGACACACACAAACATCACTCACCTGGACACACACACAAACATCACCCTCGTGGACACACACAAACATCACTCTCCTGGACACACACACAAAGATCACTCTCCTGGACACACACAAACATCACCCTCCTGAACACACACACAAACATCACCCTCCTGGACACACACAAACATCACTCAACTGGACACACACACATACATCACTCTACTGGACACACACACAAACATCAACCTCCTGGACACACACAAACATCACTCACCTGGACACATACACAAACATCACTCTCCATCAGAAACACACAAACATCACTATCCTTGACACACACAAACATCACTCTCCTGGACAAACACACAAACATCACTCTCCATGACACACACAAACATCACTCTCCTGGACACACGCACAAACATCACTCTCCTTGACACACACAAACATCACTCACCTCGACACATACACAAACATCACTCTCCATCAGACACACACAAACATCAATCTCCTTGACACACACAAACATCACTCTCCTGGACACACACACAAACATCACTCTCCTGGACACACACAAAAACATCACTCACCTGGACACACACAAACATCACTCTCCTGGACAGACACAAACATCACTCTCCTTGTCAAACACACAAACATCACTCTCCTGGACACACACAAACATCACTCTCCTGGACACACACACAAAGATCACTCTCCTGGACACACACAAACATCACCCTCCTGAACACACACACAAACATCACCCTCCTGGACACACACAAACATCACTCAACTGGACACACACACAAACATCACTCTCCTGGACACACACACAAACATCAACCTCCTGGACACACACAAACATCACTCACCTGGACACATACACAAACATCACTCTCCATCAGAAACACACAAACATCACTATCCTTGACACACACAAACATCACTCTCCTGGACACACACACAAACATCACTCTCCTTGACACACAGAAACATCACTATCCTGGACACACACACAAACATCACTCTCCTTGACACACACAAACATCACTCTCCTGGACACACACACAAACATCACTCTCCTTGACACACACAAACATCACTCACCTCGACACATACACAAACATCACTCTCCATCAGACACACACAAACATCACTCTCCTTGACACACACAAACATCACTCTCCTGGACACACACACAAACATCACTCTCCTGGACACACACACAAACATCACTCTCCTGGACACACACAAACATCACTCTCCTGGACAGACACAAACATCACTCTCCTTGTCAAACACACAAACATCACTCTCCTGGACACACACAAACATCACTCTCCTGGACAGACACAAACATCACTCTCCTGGACACACACAAACAAAACTCTCCTGGACAGACACAAACATCACTCTCCTGGACAGACAAAAACATCACCCTCCTGGACACACACTCAAACATTACTCTCCTGGACACACACACAACCATCACTCTCCTGGACTCACACACAAACATCACTCTCCTGGACACACACAAACATCACTCTCCTGGACACACACAAACATCAGTCTCCTTGACACACACAAAAACATCACTCTCCTTGTCACACACACAAACATCACACTCGTGGACACACAAACATTACTCTCCTGTGTACACACACAAACATTTTCTCCTTGACACACACACACAAACATCACACTCCTGGACACACACACAAACATCACTCTCCTGGACACACACAAACATTACTCTCTGGGACACACACAATCATCACTCTCCTAGACTCACACAAACATCACTCTCCTGGACACACACACAAACATCAGTCTCCTGGACACACACACAAACATCACCCTCCTGGACACACACAAACATCACTCACCTGGACACACACAAACATCACTCACCTGGACACACACACAAACATCACTCTCCTGGACACACACACAAACATCACTCACCTGGACACACACACAAACATCACCCTCCTGGACACACACAAACATCACACAACTGGACACACACAAACATCACTCACCTGGACACACACACAAACATCACTCACCTGGACACACACAAACATCACTCACCTGGACACACACACAAACATCACTTCCTGGACACACACACAAACATCACCCTCCTGGACACACACAAACATCACACACCTGGACACACACAAACATCACTCACCTGGACACACACACAAACATCACTCACCTGGACACACACAAACATCACTCACCTGGACACACACACAAACATCACTCAGCTGGACACACACACAAACATCACTCTCCTGGACAGACACACAAACATCACCCTCCTGGACACACAAAAACATCACTCACCTGGACACACACACAAACATCACTCACCTGGACACACACACAAACATCACTCTACTGGTCACACACACAAACATGACTCTCCTGGACACACACACAAACATCACCCTCCTGTACACACACAAACATCACTCACCTGGACACATACACAAACATCACTCTCCTGGACACACACACAAACATCACTCTCCTGGACACATACACAAACATCACTCTCATGGACACACACAAGCATCACTCTCCTGCACACTCACACAAACATCACCCTCCTGGACACACACACAAACATCACCCTCCTGGACACACACAAACATCACTCTCCTGGACACACACACAAACATCACTCTCCTAGACACACACAAACATCGACCTCCTGGACACACACACAAACATCACTCTCCTGGACACACACACAAACATCACCCTCCTGGACACACACACAAACATCACCCTCCTGGACACACACACAAACATCACCCTCCTGGACACACACAAACATCACACACCTGGACAAACACAAACATCACTCTCCTGGACACACACACAATCATCACTCTCCTGGACACACACACAAACATCACTCTCCTTGACACACACAAACATCACTCACCTCGACACATACACAAACATCACTCTCCATCAGACACACACAAACATCACTCTCCTTGACACACACAAACATCACTCTCCTGGACACACACACAAACATCACTCTCCTGGACACACACACAAACATCACTCTCCTGGACACACACAAACATCACTCTCCTGGACAGACACAAACATCACTCTCCTTGTCAAACACACAAACATCACTCTCCTGGACACACACAAACATCACTCTCCTGGACACAAACAAACATCACTCTCCTGGACACACACACAAACATCACTCTCCTTGACACACACAAACATCACTCTCCTGGACACACACACAAACATCACTCTCCTTGACACACACAAACATCACTCACCTCGACACATACACAAACATCACTCTCCATCAGACACACACAAACATCACTCTCCTTGACACACACAAACATCACTCTCCTGGACACACACACAAACATCACTCTCCTGGACACACACACAAACATCAGTCTCCTGGACACACACACAAACATCACCCTCCTGGACACACACAAACATCACTCACCTGGACACACACAAACATCACTCACCTGGACACACACACAAACATCACTCTCCTGGACACACACACAAACATCACTCACCTGGACACACACACAAACATCACCCTCCTGGACACACACAAACATCACACAACTGGACACACACAAACAACACTCACCTGGACACACACACAAACATCACTCACCTGGACACACACAAACATCACTCACCTGGACACACACACAAACATCACTTCCTAGACACACACACAAACATCACCCTCCTGGACACACACAAACATCACACACCTGGACACACACAAACATCACTCACCTGGACACACACACAAACATCACTCACCTGGACACACACAAACATCACTCACCTGGACACACACACAAACATCACTCACCTGGACACACACACAAACATCACTCTCCTGGACAGACACACAAACATCACCCTCCTGGACACACAAAAACATCACTCACCTGGACACACACACAAACATCACTCACCTGGACACACACACAAACATCACTCTACTGGTCACACACACAAACATGACTCTCCTGGACACACACACAAACATCACCCTCCTGTACACACACAAACATCACTCACCTGGACACATACACAAACATCACTCTCCTGGACACACACACAAACATCACTCTCCTGGACACATACACAAACATCACTCTCATGGACACACACAAGCATCACTCTCCTGCACACTCACACAAACATCACCCTCCTGGACACACACACAAACATCACCCTCCTGGACACACACAAACATCACTCTCCTGGACACACACACAAACATCACTCTCCTAGACACACACAAACATCGACCTCCTGGACACACACACAAACATCACTCTCCTGGACACACACACAAACATCACCCACCTGGACACACACACAAACATCACCCTCCTGGACACACACACAAACATCACCCTCCAGGACACACACAAACATCACACACCTGGACAAACACAAACATCACTCTCCTGGACACACACACAATCATCACTCTCCTGGACACACACACAAACATCACTCTCCTTGACACACACAAACATCACTCACCTCGACACATACACAAACATCACTCTCCATCAGACACACACAAACATCACTCTCCTTGACACACACAAACATCACTCTCCTGGACACACACACAAACATCACTCTCCTGGACACACACACAAACATCACTCTCCTGGACACACACACAAACATCACCCTCCTGGACACACACAAACATCACTCACCTGGACACACACAAACATCACTCACCTGGACACACACACAAACATCACTCTCCTGGACACACACACAAACATCACTCACCTGGACACACACACAAACATCACCCTCCTGGACACACACAAACATCACACAACTGGACACACACAAACATCACTCACCTGGACACACACACAAACATCACTCACCTGGACACACACAAACATCACTCACCTGGACACACACACAAACATCACTTCCTGGACACACACACAAACATCACCCTCCTGGACACACACAAACATCACACACCTGGACACACACAAACATCACTCACCTGGACACACACACAAACATCACTCACCTGGACACACACAAACATCACTCACCTGGACACACACACAAACATCACTCACCTGGACACACACACAAACATCACTCTCCTGGACAGACACACAAACATCACCCTCCTGGACACACAAAAACATCACTCACCTGGACACACACACAAACATCACTCACCTGGACACACACACAAACATCACTCTCCTGGTCACACACACAAACATGACTCTCCTGGACACACACACAAACATCACCCTCCTGTACACACACAAACATCACTCACCTGGACACATACATAAACATCACTCTCCTGGACACACACACAAACATCACTCTCCTGGACACACACACAAACATCACTCTCATGGACACACACAAGCATCACTCTCCTGCACACTCACACAAACATCACCCTCCTGGACACACACACAAACATCACCCTCCTGGACACACACAAACATCACTCTCCTGGACACACACACAAACATCACTCTCCTAGACACACACAAACATCGACCTCCTGGACACACACACAAACATCACTCTCCTGGACACACACACAAACATCACCCTCCTGGACACACACACAAACATCACCCTCCTGGACACACAAACAAACATCACCCTCCTGGACACACACAAACATCACACACCTGGACAAACACAAACATCACTCTCCTGGACACACACACAATCATCACTCTCCTGGACACACACACAAACATCACTCTCCATGTCACAAACACAAAGATCACACTCGTGGACACACAAACATCACTCACCTGTGTACACACACAAACATTTTCTCCTTGACACACACACACAAACATCACACTCCTGGACACACACACAAACATCACTCTACTGGACACACACAAACATTACTCTCTGGGACACACAAAATCATCACTCTCCTGGACTCACACAAACATCACTCTCCTGGACACACACACAAACATCAGTCTCATGGACACACACAAACATCACTCTCCTGGACCCACACA
Source organism: Cetorhinus maximus (assembly GCF_964194155.1). Taxonomy (NCBI): domain Eukaryota; kingdom Metazoa; phylum Chordata; class Chondrichthyes; order Lamniformes; family Cetorhinidae; genus Cetorhinus; species Cetorhinus maximus. The sequence continues at coordinate 2,986,076 of NC_135889.1, read as the reverse complement.
AACATCTCTCTCCTTGACACACGCACAAACATCACTCTGCTGGGCAAACACACAAACATCACTCTCCATCAGACACACACAAACATCACTCTCCTGGACACACACACAAACATCGCTCTCCTGAACACACACACAAACATCACCCTCCTGAAGACACACACAAACATCACCCTCCTGGACACACACACAAACATCACTGTTCTGGACACGCACACAAACATCAACCTCCAGGACACACACAATCATCACTCACGTGGACACATACACAAAAATCACCCTCCGGGACACACACACAAACATCACTCTCCATCAGACACATACAAACATCACTCTCTTGACACACACAAACAACACTCTCCTGGACACACACAAACATCACTCTCCTGGACACACACACAAACATCACTCTCCTTGACACACACACAAACACCACTCTCCTGGACACACACACAAACATCACTCCCCTGGACACACACACAAACATCATTCTCCTGGACACACACAAACATATCTCTCCTTGACACACACAAACATCACTCTCCTGGAGACACACAAACATCACTCTCGTGGAGACACACAAACATCACTCTGCTGGACTCAACACAAACATCACTCTCCTGGACAGACACACAAACATCACTCTCCTGGACAGACACAAACATCACTCTCCTTGTCACACACACAAACATCACTCTCCTTGACACACACAAACATCACTCTCCTGGACACAAACAAACATCACTCACCTGGACACACACACAAACATCACCCTCCTGGACACACACACAAACATCACCCTCCTGGACACACACACAAAAATCACTCTACTGGACACACACAAACATTACACTCTGGGACACACACAATCATCACTCACCTGGAATCACACAAACATCACTCTCCTGGACACACACACAAACATCAGTCTCCTGATCACACACAAACATCACTCTCCTGGACCCACACAAACATCTCTCTCCTTGACACACGCACAAACATCACTCTGCTGGGCAAACACACAAACATCACTCTCCATCAGACAAACACAAACATCACGCTCCTTGACACACACAACCATCACTCTCCTGGATACACACACAAACATCACTCTCCTGGACACACACACAAACATCACCCTCCTGAACACACACACAAACATCACCCTCCTGAACACACACAAACATCACTCACCTGGACACACACACAAACATCACCCTCTTGGACACACACACAAACATCACTCTCCTGGACACACACACAAACATCACCCTCCAGGACACACACACAAACATCACTCTCCTGGACACACACAATCATCGCTCTCCTGGACACAAATAAACATTACCCTCCTGGACACACACTCAAACATCACTCTCCTGGACACACACACAACCATCACTCTCCTGGACAGACACACAAACATCACCCTCCTGGACACACAAAAACATCACTCACCTGGACACACACACAAACATCACTCACCTGGACACACACACAAACATCACTCTCCTGGTCACACACACAAACATGACTCTCCTGGACACACACACAAACATCACCCTCCTGTACACACACAAACATCACTCACCTGGACACATACATAAACATCACTCTCCTGGACACACACACAAACATCACTCTCCTGGACACACACACAAACATCACTCTCATGGACACACACAAGCATCACTCTCCTGCACACTCACACAAACATCACCCTCCTGGACACACACACAAACATCACCCTCCTGGACACACACAAACATCACTCTCCTGGACACACACACAAACATCACTCTCCTAGACACACACAAACATCGACCTCCTGGACACACACACAAACATCACTCTCCTGGACACACACACAAACATCACCCTCCTGGACACACACACAAACATCACCCTCCTGGACACACAAACAAACATCACCCTCCTGGACACACACAAACATCACACACCTGGACAAACACAAACATCACTCTCCTGGACACACACACAATCATCACTCTCCTGGACACACACACAAACATCACTCTCCATGTCACAAACACAAAGATCACACTCGTGGACACACAAACATCACTCACCTGTGTACACACACAAACATTTTCTCCTTGACACACACACACAAACATCACACTCCTGGACACACACACAAACATCACTCTACTGGACACACACAAACATTACTCTCTGGGACACACAAAATCATCACTCTCCTGGACTCACACAAACATCACTCTCCTGGACACACACACAAACATCAGTCTCATGGACACACACAAACATCACTCTCCTGGACCCACACAAACATCTCTCTCCTTGACACACGCACAAACATCACTCTGCTGGGCAAACACACAAACATCACTCTCCATCAGACACACACAAACATCACTCTCCTGGACACACACACAAACATCGCTCTCCTGAACACACACACAAACATCACCCTCCTGAAGACACACACAAACATCACCCTCCTGGACACACACACAAACATCACTGTTCTGGACACGCACACAAACATCAACCTCCAGGACACACACAATCATCACTCACGTGGACACATACACAAAAATCACCCTCCGGGACACACACACAAACATCACTCTCCATCAGACACATACAAACATCACTCTCTTGACACACACAAACAACACTCTCCTGGACACACACAAACATCACTCTCCTGGACACACACACAAACATCACTCTCCTTGACACACACACAAACACCACTCTCCTGGACACACACACAAACATCACTCCCCTGGACACACACACAAACATCATTCTCCTGGACACACACAAACATATCTCTCCTTGACACACACAAACATCACTCTCCTGGAGACACACAAACATCACTCTCGTGGAGACACACAAACATCACTCTGCTGGACTCAACACAAACATCACTCTCCTGGACAGACACACAAACATCACTCTCCTGGACAGACACAAACATCACTCTCCTTGTCACACACACAAACATCACTCTCCTTGACACACACAAACATCACTCTCCTGGACACAAACAAACATCACTCACCTGGACACACACACAAACATCACCCTCCTGGACACACACACAAACATCACCCTCCTGGACACACACACAAAAATCACTCTACTGGACACACACAAACATTACACTCTGGGACACACACAATCATCACTCACCTGGAATCACACAAACATCACTCTCCTGGACACACACACAAACATCAGTCTCCTGATCACACACAAACATCACTCTCCTGGACCCACACAAACATCTCTCTCCTTGACACACGCACAAACATCACTCTGCTGGGCAAACACACAAACATCACTCTCCATCAGACAAACACAAACATCACGCTCCTTGACACACACAACCATCACTCTCCTGGATACACACACAAACATCACTCTCCTGGACACACACACAAACATCACCCTCCTGAACACACACACAAACATCACCCTCCTGAACACACACAAACATCACTCACCTGGACACACACACAAACATCACCCTCTTGGACACACACACAAACATCACTCTCCTGGACACACACACAAACATCACCCTCCTGGACACACACACAAACATCACTCTCCTGGACACACACAATCATCGCTCTCCTGGACACAAATAAACATTACCCTCCTGGACACACACTCAAACATCACTCTCCTGGACACACACACAACCATCACTCTCCTGGACTCAGACACAAACATCACTCTCCTGGACACACACAAACATCACTCTCCTTGACACACACAAAAACATCACACTCGTGGACACACAAACATCACTCTCCTGTGTACACACACAAACATTTTCTCCTTGACACACACACACAAACATCACACTCCTGGACACACACACAAACATCACTCTACTGGACACACACAAACATTACTCTCTGGGACACACACAATCATCACTCTCCAGGACTCACACAAACTTCACTCTCCTGGACACACACACAAACATCAATCTCCTGGACACACACAAACATCACTCTCCTGGACCCACACAAACATCTCTCTCCTTGACACACGCACAAACATCACTCTGCTGGGCAAACACACAAACATCACTCTCCATCAGACACACACAAACATCACTCTCCTGGACACACACACAATCATCACTCTCCTGGACACACACACAAACATCACTATCCTGGACACACACACAAACATCACCCTCCTGAACACACACACAAACATCACCCTCCTGGACACACACAAACATCACTCAGCTGGAAACACACACAAACATCACCCTCCTGGACACACACACAAACATCACACTCCTGGACACACACACAAACATCAACCTAATGGACACACACAAACATCACTCACCTGGACACATACACAAACATCACCCTCCTGGACACACAAACAAATATCACTCTCCTGGACAGACACAAACAACACACTCCTTGACACACATAAAAATCACTCTCCTGGACACACACAAACATCACTCTCCTGGACACACACAAAAACATCACTCTCCTTGACACACACACAAACACCACTCTCCTGGACACACACACAAACATCACTCTCCTGGACACACACAAAAACATCACTCTCCTTGACACACACACAAACACCACTCTCCTGGACACACACACAAACATCACTCTCCTTGAAACACACACAAACACCACTCTCCTGGACACACACACAAACATCACTCCCCTGGACACACACACAATCATCACTTTCCTGGACAGACACACAAACATCACACTCCTGGACAGACACAAACATCACTCACCTTGTCACACACACAAACATCAATCTCCTGGACACACACAAAAATCACTCTCCTGGACACACACAAACATCACTCTCCTGGACAGACACAAACATCACTCTCCTGGACAGACACAAACATCACTCTCCTTGTCACACACACAAACATCACTCTCCTGGACAGACACACAAACATCACTCTCCTGGACAGACACAAACATCTCTGTCCTTGTCACACACACAAACATCACTCTCCTGGACAGACACACAAACATCACTCTCCTGGACACACACACAAACATCACTCTCCTGGACACACCCACAAACATCACTCTCCTGGACACACAAAACATCACTCTCCTGGGGACACAAAACATCACTCTCCTGGAGACACACAATCATCGCTCTCCTGGACACAAACAAACATCACCCTCCTGGACACACACTCAAACATCACTCTCCTGGACACACACACAAACATCACTCTCCTGGACACACCCACTAACATCACTCTCCTGGACACACACACAAACATCACTCTCTTGGACACACACACCAACATCACTCTCCTGGCCACACACACAACCATCACTCTCCAGGACACACACACAACCATCCTTCTCCTGGACACACACAAACATCACTCTGCTGGGCAAACACAAACATCACTCTCCTGGACCCACACAATGATCGCTCTCCTGGACACAAACAAACATCACCCTCCTGGACACACACTCAAACTTCAATCTTCTCGACACACAAACAACCATCACTCTCCTGGACTCACACACAAACATCACTCTCCTGGACACACACACAACCATCCCTCTCCTGGAAACACCCAAACATCACACTCCTGGACACACACACAAACATCACTCTCCTGGACACACACAAACATTACTCTCTGGGACACACACAATCATCACTCTCCTGGACTCACACAAACATCACTCTCCTGGACACACACACAAACATCAGTCTCCAGGACGCACACAAACATCACTCTCCTGGACACACACACAAACATCAGTCTCCTGGACACACACAAAAATCACTCTCCTGGACACACACACAAACATCACTGTCCTGGACACACACATAAACATCACTCACCAGGACACACACACAAACATCACTCTCCTGGACAGACACACAAACATCACTCTCCTGGACACACACACAATCATAGCTCTCCTGGACACAAACAAACATCACTCTCCTGGACACACACACAAACATCACTCTCCTGGACACACACACAATCATCACTCTCCTGGACACACACACAAACATCACTCTCCTGGACACACACACAATCATCACTCTCCTGGACACACACACAAACATCACTCTCCTTGACACACACACAAACACCACTCTCCTGGACACACACACAAACATCACTCCCCTGGACACACACACAAACATCATTCTCCTGGACACACACAAACATATCTCTCCTTGACACACACAAACATCACTCTCCTGGAGACACACAAACATCACTCTCGTGGAGACACACAAACATCACTCTGCTGGACTCAACACAAACATCACTCTCCTGGACAGACACACAAACATCACTCTCCTGGACAGACACAAACATCACTCTCCTTGTCACACACACAAACATCACTCTCCTTGACACACACAAACATCACTCTCCTGGACACAAACAAACATCACTCACCTGGACACACACACAAACATCACCCTCCTGGACACACACACAAACATCACCCTCCTGGACACACACACAAAAATCACTCTACTGGACACACACAAACATTACACTCTGGGACACACACAATCATCACTCACCTGGAATCACACAAACATCACTCTCCTGGACACACACACAAACATCAGTCTCCTGATCACACACAAACATCACTCTCCTGGACCCACACAAACATCTCTCTCCTTGACACACGCACAAACATCACTCTGCTGGGCAAACACACAAACATCACTCTCCATCAGACAAACACAAACATCACGCTCCTTGACACACACAACCATCACTCTCCTGGATACACACACAAACATCACTCTCCTGGACAAACACACAAACATCACCCTCCTGAACACACACACAAACATCACCCTCCTGAACACACACAAACATCACTCACCTGGACACACACACAAACATCACCCTCTTGGACACACACACAAACATCACTCTCCTGGACACACACACAAACATCACCCTCCTGGAAACACACACAAACATCACTCTCCTGGACACACACAATCATCGCTCTCCTGGACACAAATAAACATTACCCTCCTGGACACACACTCAAACATCACTCTCCTGGACACACACACAACCATCACTCTCCTGGACTCAGACACAAACATCACTCTCCTGGACACACACAAACATCACTCTCCTTGACACACACAAAAACATCACACTCGTGGACACACAAACATCACTCTCCTGTGTACACACACAAACATTTTCTCCTTGACACACACACACAAACATCACACTCCTGGACACACACACAAACATCACTCTACTGGACACACACAAACATTACTCTCTGGGACACACACAATCATCACTCTCCAGGACTCACACAAACATCACTCTCCTGGACACACACACAAACATCAGTCTCCTGATCACACACAAACATCACTCTCCTGGACCCACACAAACATCACCCTCCTGGACACACACACAAACATCACCCTCCTGGACACACACACAAAAATCACTCTACTGGACACACACAAACATTACACTCTGGGACACACACAATCATCACTCACCTGGAATCACACAAACATCACTCTCCTGGACACACACACAAACATCAGTCTCCTGATCACACACAAACATCACTCTCCTGGACCCACACAAACATCTCTCTCCTTGACACACGCACAAACATCACTCTGCCGGGCAAACACACAAACATCACTCTCCATCAGACAAACACAAACATCACGCTCCTTGACACACACAACCATCACTCTCCTGGATACACACACAAACATCACTCTCCTGGACACACACACAAACATCACCCTCCTGAACACACACACAAACATCACCCTCCTGAACACACACAAACATCACTCACCTGGACACACACACAAACATCACCCTCTTGGACACACACACAAACATCACTCTCCTGGACACACACACAAACATCACCCTCCTGGACACACACACAAACATCACTCTCCTGGACACACACAATCATCGCTCTCCTGGACACAAATAAACATTACCCTCCTGGACACACACTCAAACATCACTCTCCTGGACACACACACAACCATCACTCTCCTGGACTCAGACACAAACATCACTCTCCTGGACACACACAAACATCACTCTCCTTGACACACACAAAAACATCACACTCGTGGACACACAAACATCACTCTCCTGTGTACACACACAAACATTTTCTCCTTGACACACACACACAAACATCACACTCCTGGACACACACACAAACATCACTCTACTGGACACACACAAACATTACTCTCTGGGACACACACAATCATCACTCTCCAGGACTCACACAAACTTCACTCTCCTGGACACACACACAAACATCAATCTCCTGGACACACACAAACATCACTCTCCTGGACCCACACAAACATCTCTCTCCTTGACACACGCACAAACATCACTCTGCTGGGCAAACACACAAACATCACTCTCCATCAGACACACACAAACATCACTCTCCTGGACACACACACAATCATCACTCTCCTGGACACACACACAAACATCACTATCCTGGACACACACACAAACATCACCCTCCTGAACACACACACAAACATCACCCTCCTGGACACACACAAACATCACTCAGCTGGAAACACACACAAACATCACCCTCCTGGACACACACACAAACATCACACTCCTGGACACACACACAAACATCAACCTAATGGACACACACAAACATCACTCAGCTGGAAACACACACAAACATCACCCTCCTGGACACACACACAAACATCACACTCCTGGACACACACACAAACATCAACCTAATGGACACACACAAACATCACTCACCTGGACACATACACAAACATCACCCTCCTGGACACACAAACAAATATCACTCTCCTGGACAGACACAAACAACACACTCCTTGACACACATAAAAATCACTCTCCTGGACACACACAAACATCACTCTCCTGGACACACACAAAAACATCACTCTCCTTGACACACACACAAACACCACTCTCCTGGACACACACACAAACGTCACTCTCCTGGACACACACAAAAACATCACTCTCCTTGACACACACACAAACACCACTCTCCTGGACACACACACAAACATCACTCTCCTTGAAACACACACAAACACCACTCTCCTGGACACACACACAAACATCACTCCCCTGGACACACACACAATCATCACTTTCCTGGACAGACACACAAACATCACACTCCTGGACAGACACAAACATCACTCACCTTGTCACACACACAAACATCAATCTCCTGGACACACACAAAAATCACTCTCCTGGACACACACAAACATCACTCTCCTGGACAGACACAAACATCACTCTCCTGGACAGACACAAACATCACTCTCCTTGTCACACACACAAACATCACTCTCCTGGACAGACACACAAACATCACTCTCCTGGACAGACACAAACATCTCTGTCCTTGTCACACACACAAACATCACTCTCCTGGACAGACACACAAACATCACTCTCCTGGACACACACACAAACATCACTCTCCTGGACACACCCACAAACATCACTCTCCTGGACACACAAAACATCACTCTCCTGGGGACACAAAACATCACTCTCCTGGAGACACACAATCATCGCTCTCCTGGACACAAACAAACATCACCCTCCTGGACACACACTCAAACATCACTCTCCTGGACACACACACAAACATCACTCTCCTGGACACACCCACTAACATCACTCTCCTGGACACACACACAAACATCACTCTCTTGGACACACACACCAACATCACTCTCCTGGCCACACACACAACCATCACTCTCCAGGACACACACACAACCATCCTTCTCCTGGACACACACAAACATCACTCTGCTGGGCAAACACAAACATCACTCTCCTGGACCCACACAATGATCGCTCTCCTGGACACAAACAAACATCACCCTCCTGGACACACACTCAAACTTCAATCTTCTCGACACACAAACAACCATCACTCTCCTGGACTCACACACAAACATCACTCTCCTGGACACACACACAACCATCCCTCTCCTGGAAACACCCAAACATCACACTCCTGGACACACACACAAACATCACTCTCCTGGACACACACAAACATTACTCTCTGGGACACACACAATCATCACTCTCCTGGACTCACACAAACATCACTCTCCTGGACACACACACAAACATCAGTCTCCAGGACGCACACAAACATCACTCTCCTGGACACACACACAAACATCAGTCTCCTGGACACACACAAAAATCACTCTCCTGGACACACACACAAACATCACTGTCCTGGACACACACATAAACATCACTCACCAGGACACACACACAAACATCACTCTCCTGGACAGACACACAAACATCACTCTCCTGGACACACACACAATCATAGCTCTCCTGGACACAAACAAACATCACTCTCCTGGACACACACACAAACATCACTCTCCTGGACACACACACAATCATCACTCTCCTGGACACACACACAAACATCACTCTCCTGGACACACACACAATCATCACTCTCCTGGACACACACACAAACATCACTCTCCTTGACACACACACAAACACCACTCTCCTGGACACACACACAAACATCACTCCCCTGGACACACACACAAACATCATTCTCCTGGACACACACAAACATATCTCTCCTTGACACACACAAACATCACTCTCCTGGAGACACACAAACATCACTCTCGTGGAGACACACAAACATCACTCTGCTGGACTCAACACAAACATCACTCTCCTGGACAGACACACAAACATCACTCTCCTGGACAGACACAAACATCACTCTCCTTGTCACACACACAAACATCACTCTCCTTGACACACACAAACATCACTCTCCTGGACACAAACAAACATCACTCACCTGGACACACACACAAACATCACCCTCCTGGACACACACACAAACATCACCCTCCTGGACACACACACAAAAATCACTCTACTGGACACACACAAACATTACACTCTGGGACACACACAATCATCACTCACCTGGAATCACACAAACATCACTCTCCTGGACACACACACAAACATCAGTCTCCTGATCACACACAAACATCACTCTCCTGGACCCACACAAACATCTCTCTCCTTGACACACGCACAAACATCACTCTGCTGGGCAAACACACAAACATCACTCTCCATCAGACAAACACAAACATCACGCTCCTTGACACACACAACCATCACTCTCCTGGATACACACACAAACATCACTCTCCTGGACACACACACAAACATCACCCTCCTGAACACACACACAAACATCACCCTCCTGAACACACACAAACATCACTCACCTGGACACACACACAAACATCACCCTCTTGGACACACACACAAACATCACTCTCCTGGACACACACACAAACATCACCCTCCTGGAAACACACACAAACATCACTCTCCTGGACACACACAATCATCGCTCTCCTGGACACAAATAAACATTACCCTCCTGGACACACACTCAAACATCACTCTCCTGGACACACACACAACCATCACTCTCCTGGACTCAGACACAAACATCACTCTCCTGGACACACACAAACATCACTCTCCTTGACACACACAAAAACATCACACTCGTGGACACACAAACATCACTCTCCTGTGTACACACACAAACATTTTCTCCTTGACACACACACACAAACATCACACTCCTGGACACACACACAAACATCACTCTACTGGACACACACAAACATTACTCTCTGGGACACACACAATCATCACTCTCCAGGACTCACACAAACTTCACTCTCCTGGACACACACACAAACATCAATCTCCTGGACACACACAAACATCACTCTCCTGGACCCACACAAACATCTCTCTCCTTGACACACGCACAAACATCACTCTGCTGGGCAAACACACAAACATCACTCTCCATCAGACACACACAAACATCACTCTCCTGGACACACACACAATCATCACTCTCCTGGACACACACACAAACATCACTATCCTGGACACACACACAAACATCACCCTCCTGAACACACACACAAACATCACCCTCCTGGACACACACAAACATCACTCAGCTGGAAACACACACAAACATCACCCTCCTGGACACACACACAAACATCACACTCCTGGACACACACACAAACATCAACCTAATGGACACACACAAACATCACTCACCTGGACACATACACAAACATCACCCTCCTGGACACACAAACAAATATCACTCTCCTGGACAGACACAAACAACACACTCCTTGACACACATAAAAATCACTCTCCTGGACACACACAAACATCACTCTCCTGGACACACACAAAAACATCACTCTCCTTGACACACACACAAACACCACTCTCCTGGACACACACACAAACGTCACTCTCCTGGACACACACAAAAACATCACTCTCCTTGACACACACACAAACACCACTCTCCTGGACACACACACAAACATCACTCTCCTTGAAACACACACAAACACCACTCTCCTGGACACACACACAAACATCACTCCCCTGGACACACACACAATCATCACTTTCCTGGACAGACACACAAACATCACACTCCTGGACAGACACAAACATCACTCACCTTGTCACACACACAAACATCAATCTCCTGGACACACACAAAAATCACTCTCCTGGACACACACAAACATCACTCTCCTGGACAGACACAAACATCACTCTCCTGGACAGACACAAACATCACTCTCCTTGTCACACACACAAACATCACTCTCCTGGACAGACACACAAACATCACTCTCCTGGACAGACACAAACATCTCTGTCCTTGTCACACACACAAACATCACTCTCCTGGACAGACACACAAACATCACTCTCCTGGACACACACACAAACATCACTCTCCTGGACACACCCACAAACATCACTCTCCTGGACACACAAAACATCACTCTCCTGGGGACACAAAACATCACTCTCCTGGAGACACACAATCATCGCTCTCCTGGACACAAACAAACATCACCCTCCTGGACACACACTCAAACATCACTCTCCTGGACACACACACAAACATCACTCTCCTGGACACACCCACTAACATCACTCTCCTGGACACACACACAAACATCACTCTCTTGGACACACACACCAACATCACTCTCCTGGCCACACACACAACCATCACTCTCCAGGACACACACACAACCATCCTTCTCCTGGACACACACAAACATCACTCTGCTGGGCAAACACAAACATCACTCTCCTGGACCCACACAATGATCGCTCTCCTGGACACAAACAAACATCACCCTCCTGGACACACACTCAAACTTCAATCTTCTCGACACACAAACAACCATCACTCTCCTGGACTCACACACAAACATCACTCTCCTGGACACACACACAACCATCCCTCTCCTGGAAACACCCAAACATCACACTCCTGGACACACACACAAACATCACTCTCCTGGACACACACAAACATTACTCTCTGGGACACACACAATCATCACTCTCCTGGACTCACACAAACATCACTCTCCTGGACACACACACAAACATCAGTCTCCAGGACGCACACAAACATCACTCTCCTGGACACACACACAAACATCAGTCTCCTGGACACACACAAAAATCACTCTCCTGGACACACACACAAACATCACTGTCCTGGACACACACATAAACATCACTCACCAGGACACACACACAAACATCACTCTCCTGGACAGACACACAAACATCACTCTCCTGGACACACACACAAACATCACTCTCCTGGACACAAACACAAACATCACTCCCCTGGACACACACACAAACATCACTCCCCTGTACACACACACAATCATAGCTCTCCTGGACACAAACAAACATCACTCTCCTGGACACACACACAAACATCACTCTCCTGGACACACACACAATCATCACTCTCCTGGACACACACACAACATCACCCTCCTTGACACAGACACATGCATCACTCTCCTCGACACGCACACAAACATCACTCCCCTGTACACACACACAATCATCGCTCTCCTGGACACAAACAAAGATCACTCTCCTGGACACACACACAAACATCACTCTCCTGGACACAGACACATACATCACTCTCCTGGACACACACAAACATCACCCTCCTTGACACAGACACATACATCACTCTCCTGGACACACACACAAACATCACTCTCCTGGACACACACAAACATCACCCTCCTTGACACAGACACATACATCACTCTCCTGGACACACACACAATCATCGCTCTCCTGGACACAAACAAACATCACTCTCCTGGACACACACACAAACATCACTTTCCTGGACACACACACAAACATCACTCTCCTGGACACACACAAACATCACTCTCCTGGACACACACAAACATCACTCTCCTTGACACACAGAAACATCACTCTCCGGGACACACACACAACCATCACTCTCCTGGACTCACACAAACAACACTCTCCTGGACACACACACAACCATCACTCTCCTGGACTCACACAAACAACACTCTCCTGGACACACACACAAACATCACTCTCCTGGACACACCCACAAACATCACTCTCCTGGACACACACACAAACATCACTCTCCTGGACACACAGAAACATCACTCTCCTGGACACACACACAAACATCACTCTCCTGGCCACGCACAAACAGCACTCTCCTGGACACACACACAAACATCACTCTCCTGGACACACACAAAAATATCATTCTCCAGGACACACATAGAAATATCACTCTCCTGGTCACAAACAAGCATCACCCTCCTGGATACACACACAAACATCACCCTCCTGGACACACACACAAACATCACCCTCCTGGACACACACACAAACATCATCCTCCTGGACATACACACAAACATCACTCTCCTGGACAAACACACAAACATCACTCTCCTGGACACACACACAAACTTCACACTCCTGGCCACACACAAAAACCTCACTCTCCTAGACACACACAAACATCACTCTCCATAACACACACAGACATCACTCTCCTTGACACACACACAAACATCACTCTCCTGGACACACACACAAACATCACTCTCCTGGACAAACACACAAACATCACTCTCCTGGACAAACACAGAAACATCACTCTCCTGGACACACACACAAACATCACTCTCCTGGACACACACACAAACATCACTCTCCTTGACACACACACAAACATCACTCTCCTGGACACACACACAAACATCACTCTCCTGGACAAACACACAATCATCACTCTCCTGGACAAACACAAAAACCTCACTCTCCTGGACACACACAAAAACATCACTCTCCTGGACACACACACAAACATCACTCTCCTGGACACACACAAAAACATCACTCTCCATGACACACACACAAACATCACTCTCCTGGACATACACACAAACATCACTCTCCTGGACACACACACAAACATCAGTCTCCTGGACGCACACAAACATCACTCTCCTGGACACACACACAAACATTACCCTCCTGGACACACACAAACATCACTCACCTGGACACATACACAAACATCACTCTCCTGGACAGACACACAAACATCACTCTCCTGGACACACACACAAACATCAGTCTCCTGGACACACACAAACATCACTCTCCTGGACACACACACACAAACATCACCCTCCTGGACACACACAAACATCACTCACCTGGACACATACACAAACATCACTCCCCTGGACACACACAAACATCACTCTCCTGGACACACACAAAAATATCAGTCTCCTCCATACACTAACAAACATCACTCTCCCGGAGACACACAAACATCACTCTGCTCGACTCACACACAAACATCACTCTCCTTGACAAACATAAACATCACTCTCCTTGACACACACACAAACATCACTCCCCTGCACACACACACAAACATCACTCACCTGGACACAAACACAATCATCACTCTCCTGGACACACACACAAACATCACTCACCTGGACACACACACAAGCATCACTCTCCTGCATACACGAACAAACATCACTCTCCCGGAGACACACAAACATCACTCTGCTCTACTCACACACAAACAGCACTCTCCTGGACATACACAAACATCACTCTCCTGGACACAAACACAAACATCACTCCCCTGGACACACACACAAACATCACTCCCCTGTACACACACACAATCATCGCTCTCCTGGACACAAACAAACATCACTCTCCTGGACACACACACAAACATCACTCTCCTGGACACACACACAATCATCACTCTCCTGGACACACACACAAACATCACCCTCCTTGACACAGACACATGCATCACTCTCCTCGACACGCACACAAACATCACTCCCCTGTACACACACACAATCATCGCTCTCCTGGACACAAACAAACATCACTCTCCAGTACACACACACAAACATCACTCTCCTGGACACAGACACATACATTACTCTCCTGGACACACACAAACATCACCCTCCTTGACACAGACACATACATCACTCTCCTGGACACACACACAAACATCACTCTCCTGGACACACACAAACATCACCCTCCTTGACACAGACACATACATCACTCTCCTGGACACACACACAATCATCGCTCTCCTGGACACAAACAAACATCACTCTCCTGGACACACACACAAACATCACTTTCCTGGACACACACACAAACATCACTCTCCTGGACACACACAAACATCACTCTCCTGGACACACACAAACATCACTCTCCTTGACACACAGAAACATCACTCTCCGGGACACACACACAACCATCACTCTCCTGGACTCACACAAACAACACTCTCCTGGACACACACACAACCTTCACTCTCCTGGACACACACACAAACATCACTCTCCTGGACACACACACAAACATCACTCTCCTGGACACACCCACAAACATCACTCTCCTGGACACACACACAAACATCACTCTCCTGGACACACAGAAACATCACTCTCCTGGACACACACACAAACATCACTCTCCTGGCCACGCACAAACAGCACTCTCCTGGACACACACACAAACATCACTCTCCTGGACACACACAAAAATATCATTCTCCAGGACACACATAGAAATATCACTCTCCTGGTCACAAACAAGCATCACCCTCCTGGATACACACACAAACATCACTCTCCTGGACACACACACAAACATCACCCTCCTGGACACACACACAAACATCATCCTCCTGGACATACACACAAACATCACTCTCCTGGACAAACACACAAACATCACTCTCCTGGACACACACACAAACTTCACACTCCTGGCCACACACAAAAACCTCACTCTCCTAGACACACACAAACATCACTCTCCATAACACACACAGACATCACTCTCCTTGACACACACACAAACATCACTCTCCTGGACACACACACAAACATCACTCTCCTGGACAAACACACAAAAATCACTCTCCTGGACAAACACAAAAACATCACTCTCCTGGACACACACACAAACATCACTCTCCTGGACACACACACAAACATCACTCTCCTTGACACACACACAAACATCACTCTCCTGGACACACACACAAACATCACTCTCCTGGACAAACACACAATCATCACTCTCCTGGACAAACACAAAAACATCACTCTCCTGGACACACACAAAAACATCACTCTCCTGGACACACACACAAACATCACTCTCCTGGACACACGCAAACATCACTCTGCTGGACTCACACAAACATCACTCTCCTGGACTCACACAAACATCACTCTCCTGGACACACACAAACATCACTCTCCTGAACACACACAAACATCACTCTCCTGGACACACACAAACATCAGTCTCCTTGACACACACACAAACATCACTCTCCTGGACACACACACATACATCACTCTCCTGGACTCACACAAACATCAGTCTCCTTGACACACACACAAACATCACTCTCCTGGACACAAACACAAACATCACTCTCCTGGACACACACAAACATCACTCTCCTGGACACAAACACAAACATCACTCTCCTGGACAGACACAAACATCACTCTCCTGGACACACACAAACATCACTCTCCAGGACACACACACAAACATCACTCTCCTGGACTCACACAAACATCACTCTCCTGGACACACACATAAACATAACTCACGTGGACACACACACAAATATCATTATCCAGGACACACACTGAAACATCACTCTCCTGGTCACACACAAGCATCACTCTCCTTGACACACAGACAAACATCACTCTCCTGGTCACACACAAACGTCATTCTCCTTGACACACACACAAACATCTCTCTCCTGCACACACACAAACATCACTCTCCTTGACACACACACAAACATCACTCTCTTGCACACACACAAACATCACTCTCCTGCACACACACACAAACATCACTCTCCTGGACACACACAAACATTGCTCTCCTGGACACTCACACAAACTTCACTCTCCTGGACACACACACATACATCACACTCCTGGCCACACACAAAAACCTCACTCTCCTAGACACACACAAACATCACTCTCCATAACACACACAGACATCACTCTCCTTGACACACACACAAACATCACTCTCCTGGACACACACACAAACATCACTCTCCTGGACAAACACACAAAAATCACTCTCCTGGACAAACACAAAAACATCACTCTCCTGGACACACACACAAACATCACTCTCCTGGACACACACACAAACATCACTCTCCTTGACACACACACAAACATCACTCTCCTGGACACACACACAAACATCACTCTCCTGGACAAACACACAATCATCACTCTCCTGGACAAACACAAAAACATCACTCTCCTGGACACACACAAAAACATCACTCTCCTGGACACACACACAAACATCACTCTCCTGGACACACGCAAACATCACTCTGCTGGACTCACACAAACATCACTCTCCTGGACTCACACAAACATCACTCTCCTGGACACACACAAACATCACTCTCCTGAACACACACAAACATCACTCTCCTGGACACACACAAACATCAGTCTCCTTGACACACACACAAACATCACTCTCCTGGACACACACACATACATCACTCTCCTGGACTCACACAAACATCAGTCTCCTTGACACACACACAAACATCACTCTCCTGGACACAAACACAAACATCACTCTCCTGGACACACACAAACATCACTCTCCTGGACACAAACACAAACATCACTCTCCTGGACAGACACAAACATCACTCTCCTGGACACACACAAACATCACTCTCCAGGACACACACACAAACATCACTCTCCTGGACTCACACAAACATCACTCTCCTGGACACACACATAAACATAACTCACGTGGACACACACACAAATATCATTATCCAGGACACACACTGAAACATCACTCTCCTGGTCACACACAAGCATCACTCTCCTTGACACACAGACAAACATCACTCTCCTGGTCACACACAAACGTCATTCTCCTTGACACACACACAAACATCTCTCTCCTGCACACACACAAACATCACTCTCCTTGACACACACACAAACATCACTCTCTTGCACACACACAAACATCACTCTCCTGCACACACACACAAACATCACTCTCCTGGACACACACAAACATTGCTCTCCTGGACACTCACACAAACTTCACTCTCCTGGACACACACACATACATCACTCTCCTGGACACACACACAAACATCAATCTCCTGGACACACACACAAACATCACTCTCCTGAGCACACACACAAACATCACTCTCCACCAGACACACACAAACATCACTCTCCTGAACACACACACAAACTTCACTCTCCATCAGACACACAGAAACATCACTCTCCTGAACACACACACAAACTTCACTCTCCACCAGACACACACAAACATCACTCTACTGTACACACACACAATCATCGCTCTCCTGGACTCACACAAGCATCACTCTCCTTGACACACACACAAACATCACTCTCCTTGACACACACAAGCATCACTCTCCTTGACACACACACAAACATCACTCTCCTGCACACTCACAAACATCGCTCTCCTGTGTACACACACAAACATTTTCTCCTTGACACACACACACAAACATCAATCTCCTGGACACACACAAACATCACTCTCCTAGACACACACACAAACATCACTCTCCTGGATACATAAAAACAACACTGCCCTGGACACACAGAAACATCACTCTCCTTGACGCACGCACAAACATCTCTCTGCTGGGCACGCACAAACATCACTCTCCTGGAGACACACACAAATATCATTCTCCAGGACATAGACAGAAACATCACTCTCCTGGTCGCACACAAGCATCATTCTCCTTGACACACACACAAACATCACTCTGCTGGACTCACACACAAACATCACCCTCCTGGACACACACACAAACATCACCCTCCTGGACACACACAAACATCACTCACCTGGACACATACACAAACATCACTCTCCTGGACACACACACAAACATCACCCTCCTGGACACACACACAAACATCACCCTCCTGGACACACACAAACATCACTCACCTGGACACATACACAAACATCACTCTCCTGCATACACACACAAACATCACCCTCCTGGACACACACACAAACATCACCCTCCTGGACAGACACAAACATCACTCACCTGGACACACACAAACATCACTCTCCTGGACACACACACAAACATCACCCTCCTGGACACACACACAAACATCACCCTCCTGGACACACACACAAACATCACCCTCCTGGACACACACACAAACATCACTCACCTGGACACTTACACAAACATCACTCTCCTGTACACACACACAAACATCACTCTCCTCCATACACTAACAAACATCACTCTCCCGGAGACACACAAACATCACTCTGCTCGACTCACACACAAACATCACTCTCCTGGACAATCATAAACATCACTCTCCTTGACGCATACACAAACATCACACCCCTGGACACACACACAAACATCACTCCCCTGGACACACACAAACATCACTCTCCTGGACACACACACAAACATCACTCCCCTGGCCACACACAAACATCACTCTCCTGGACACACACACAAACATCAATCTCCTTGACACACACACAAACATCACTCTCCTGGACACACACATAAACATCACTCTCCTTGACAAACACACAAACATCACTCCCCTGGACACATACACAAACATGATTCCCCTGGACACACACAAACATCACTCTCCTGGACACACACACAATCATCACTCTCCTGGACACACACACAAACATCACTCTCCTGGACACACACAAAAACATCACTCTCATTGAAACACACACAAACAGCACTTTCCTGGACATACACAAACATCACTCTCCTGGACACACACACAAACATCACTCCCCTGGACACACACACAAACATCACTCCCCTGTACACACACACAATCATCCCTCTCCTGGACACAAACAAACATCACTCTCCTGGACAAACACACAAACATCACTCTCCTGGACACAAACACAAACATCACCCTCCTTGACACAGACACATACATCACTCTCCTGGACACACACAAACATCACCCTCCTTGACACAGACACATACATCACTCTCCTGGACACACACACAAACATCACTCTCCTGGACACACACAAACATCACCCTCCTTGACACAGACACATACATCACTCTCCTGGACACACACACAATCATCGCTCTCCTGGACGCAAACAAACAGCACTCTCCTGGACACACACAAACATCACTCTCCTGGACACACACAAACATCACTCTCCTGGACACACACAAACATCACTCTCCGGGACACACACACAACCATCACTCTCCTGGACTCACACAAACAACACTCTCCTGGACACACACAAAACCATCACTCTCCTGGACTCACACAAACAACACTCTCCTGGACACACACACAAACATCACTCTCCTGGACACACCCACGAACATCACTCTCCTGGACACACACACAAACATCACTCTCCTGGACACACAGAAACATCACTCTCCTGGACACACACACAAACATCACTCTCCTGGCCATGCACAAACATCACACTCCTGGACACACACACAAACATCACTCTCCTGGACACACACAAAAATATCATTCTCCAGGACACACATAGAAATATCACTCTCCTGGTTACAAACAAGCATCACCCTCCTGGATACACAGACAAACATCACCCTCCTGGACACACACACAAACATCACCCTCCTGGACACACTCACAAACATCATCTTCCTGGACATACACACAAACATCACTCTCCTGGACACACACACAAACTTCACACTCCTGGCCACACACAGAAACATCACTCTCCTAGACACAAACAAACATCACTCTCCTGCACACACACAAACATCACTCTCCTTGACACAAACACAAACATCACTCTCCTGGACAAACACACAAACATCACTCTCCTGGACAAACACACAAACATCACTCTCCTGGACACACACAAAAACATCACTCTCCTGGACACACACACAAACATCACTCTCCTGGACACACACACAAACATCACTCTCCTTGACACACACACAAACATCACTCTCCTGGACACACACAAACATCACTCTACTTGACACACACAAAAATATCACTCTCCTCCATACACGAACAAACATCACTCTCCCGGAGACACACAAGCATCACTCTGCTCGACTCACACACAAACAGCACTCTCCTGGACATACACAAACATCACTCTCCTGGACACACACACAAACATCACTCCCCTGGACACTCACACAAACATCACTCCCCTGTACACACACACAATCATCGCTCTCCTGGACACAAACAAACATCACTCTCCTGGACACACACACAAACATCACTCTCCTGGAGACACACACAATCATCACTCTCCTGGACACACACACAAACATCACCCTCCTTGATACAGACACATGCATCACTCTCCTCGACACGCACACAAACAGCACTCCCCTGTACACACACACAATCATCGCTCTCCTGGACACAAACAAACATCACTCTCCAGTACACACACACAAACATCACTCTCCTGGACACAGACACATACATCACTCTCCTGGACACACACAAACATCACCCTCCTTGACACAGACACATACATCACTCTCCTGGACACACACACAAACATCACTCTCCTGGACACACACAAACATCACCCTCCTTGACACAGACACATACATCACTCTCCTGGACACACACACAATCATCGCTCTCCTGGACACAAACAAACATCACTCTCCTGGACACACACACAAACATCACTTTCCTGGACACACACACAAACATCACTCTCCTGGACACACACAAACATCACTCTCCTGGACACACACAAACATCACTCTCCTTGACACACAGGAACATCACTCTCCGGGACACACACACAACCATCACTCTCCTGGACTCACACAAACAACACTCTCCTGGACACACACACAACCATCACTCTCCTGGACTCACACAAACAACACTCTCCTGGACACACACACAAACATCACTCTCCTGGACACACCCACAAACATCACTCTCCTGGACACACACACAAACATCACTCTCCTGGACACACAGAAACATCACTCTCCTGGACACACACACAAACATCACTCTCCTGGCCACGCACAAACAGCACTCTCCTGGACACACACACAAACATCACTCTCCTGGACACACACAAAAATATCATTCTCCAGGACACACATAGAAATATCACTCTCCTGGTCACAAACAAGCATCACCCTCCTGGATACACACACAAACATCACCCTCCTGGACACACACACAAACATCACCCTCCTGGACACACACACAAACATCATCCTCCTGGACATACACAAAAACATCACTCTCCTGGACAAACACACAAACATCACTCTCCTGGACACACACACAAACTTCACACTCCTGGCCACACACAAAAACCTCACTCTCCTAGACACACACAAACATCACTCTCCATAACACACACAAACATCACTCTCCTTGACACACACACAAACATCACTCTCCTGGACACACACACAAACATCACTCTCCTGGACAAACACACAAACATCACTCTCCTGGACACACACAAAAACATCACTCTCCTGGACACACACACAATCATCACTCTCCTGGACACACACACAAACATCACTCTCCTTGACACACACACAAACATCACTCTCCTGGACACACACACAAACATCACTCTCCTGAACAAACACACAAACATCACTCTCCTGGACAAACACAAAAACATCACTCTCCTGGACACACACAAAAACATCACTCTCCTGGACACACACACAAACATCACTCTCCTGGACACACACAAAAACATCACTCTCCTTGACACACACACAAACATCACTCTCCTGGACACACACACAAACATCACTCTCCTGGACACACACACAAACATCACTCTCCTGGACACACACACAAACATCACTCTCCTGGACACACACACAAACATCACTCTCCTGGACACACACAAAAACATCACTCTCCTGGACACACACACAAACATCACTCTCCTGGACACACACAAACACAAACATCACTCTCCTGGACACACACAAAAACATCACTCTCCTGGACACACACACAAACATCACTCTCCTGGACAGACACAAACACAAACATCACTCTCATGGACACACACAAAAACATCACACTCCTGGACTCACACAAACATCACTCTCCTGGACTCACACAAACATCACTCTCCTGGACACACACAAACATCACTCTCCTGAACACACACAAACATCACTCTCCTGGACACACACAAACATCAGTCTCCTTGACACACACACAAACATCACTCTCCTGGACACACACACAAACATCACTCTCCTGGACTCACACAAACATCAGTCTCCTTGACACACACACAAACATCACTCTCCTGGACACAAACACAAACATCACTCTCCTGGACACACACAAACATCACTCTCCTGGACACAAACACAAACATCACTCTCCTGGACAGACACAAACATCACTCTCCTGGACACACACAAACATCACTCTCCTGGACTCACACAAACATCACTCTCCTGGACACACACATAAACATAACTCTCGTTGTCACACACACAAACATCTCTCTCCTGCACACACACAAACATCACTCTCCTTGACACACACACAAACATCACTCTACTGTACACACACACAATCATCGCTCTCCTGGACTCACACAAGCATCACTCTCCTTGACACACACACAAACATCACTCTCCTTGACACACACAAGCATCACTCTCCTTGACACACACACAAACATCACTCTCCTGCACACTCACAAACATCACTCTCCTATGTACACACACAAACATTTTCTCCTTGACACACACACACAAACATCAATCTCCTGGACACACACAAACATCACTCTCCTAGACACACACACAAACATCACTCTCCTGGAAACATAAAAACAACACTGCCCTGGACACACAGAAACATCACTCTCCTTGACACACACAAACATCACTCTGCTGGACTCACACAAACATCACTCTCCTGGACTCACACAAACTTCACTCTCCTGGACACACACAAACATCACTCTCCTGAACACACACAAACATCACTCTCCTGGACACACACAAACATCAGTCTCCTTGACACACACACAAACATCACTCTCCTGGACACACAGACAAACATCACTCTCCTGGACTCACACAAACATCAGTCTCCTTGACATACACACAAACATCACTCTCCTGGACACAAACACAAACATCACTCTCCTGGACACACACAAACATCACTCTCCTGGACACAAACACAAACATCACTCTCCTGGACAGACACAAACATCACTCTCCTGGACACACACAAACATCACTCTCCAGGACACACACACAAACATAACTCTCCTGGACTCACACAAACATCACTCTCCTGGACACACACATAAACATAACTCTCGTGGACACACACATACATCTCTCTCCTGCACACACACAAACATCACTCTCCTTGACACACACACAAACATCACTCCCCTGGACACACACAAACATCACTCTCCTGGACACACACACAAACATCACTCCCCTGGCCACACACAAACATCACTCTCCTGGACACACACACAAACATCAATCTCCTTGACACACACACAAACATCACTCTCCTGGACACACACATAAACATCACTCTCCTTGACAAACACACAAACATCACTCCCCTGGACACATACACAAACATGATTCCCCTGGACACACACAAACATCACTC
Source organism: Cetorhinus maximus (assembly GCF_964194155.1). NCBI lineage: Eukaryota > Metazoa > Chordata > Chondrichthyes > Lamniformes > Cetorhinidae > Cetorhinus > Cetorhinus maximus. The sequence continues at coordinate 2,959,670 of NC_135889.1, read as the reverse complement.
TCCTGGACACACACACAATCATCACTCTCCTGGACACACACACAAACATCACTCTCCTGGACACACACAAAAACATCACTCTCATTGAAACACACACAAACAGCACTTTCCTGGACATACACAAACATCACTCTCCTGGACACACACACAAACATCACTCCCCTGGACACACACACAAACATCACTCCCCTGTACACACACACAATCATCCCTCTCCTGGACACAAACAAACATCACTCTCCTGGACAAACACACAAACATCACTCTCCTGGACACAAACACAAACATCACCCTCCTTGACACAGACACATACATCACTCTCCTGGACACACACAAACATCACCCTCCTTGACACAGACACATACATCACTCTCCTGGACACACACACAAACATCACTCTCCTGGACACACACAAACATCACCCTCCTTGACACAGACACATACATCACTCTCCTGGACACACACACAATCATCGCTCTCCTGGACGCAAACAAACAGCACTCTCCTGGACACACACAAACATCACTCTCCTGGACACACACAAACATCACTCTCCTGGACACACACAAACATCACTCTCCGGGACACACACACAACCATCACTCTCCTGGACTCACACAAACAACACTCTCCTGGACACACACAAAACCATCACTCTCCTGGACTCACACAAACAACACTCTCCTGGACACACACACAAACATCACTCTCCTGGACACACCCACGAACATCACTCTCCTGGACACACACACAAACATCACTCTCCTGGACACACAGAAACATCACTCTCCTGGACACACACACAAACATCACTCTCCTGGCCATGCACAAACATCACACTCCTGGACACACACACAAACATCACTCTCCTGGACACACACAAAAATATCATTCTCCAGGACACACATAGAAATATCACTCTCCTGGTTACAAACAAGCATCACCCTCCTGGATACACAGACAAACATCACCCTCCTGGACACACACACAAACATCACCCTCCTGGACACACTCACAAACATCATCTTCCTGGACATACACACAAACATCACTCTCCTGGACACACACACAAACTTCACACTCCTGGCCACACACAGAAACATCACTCTCCTAGACACAAACAAACATCACTCTCCTGCACACACACAAACATCACTCTCCTTGACACAAACACAAACATCACTCTCCTGGACAAACACACAAACATCACTCTCCTGGACAAACACACAAACATCACTCTCCTGGACACACACAAAAACATCACTCTCCTGGACACACACACAAACATCACTCTCCTGGACACACACACAAACATCACTCTCCTTGACACACACACAAACATCACTCTCCTGGACACACACAAACATCACTCTACTTGACACACACAAAAATATCACTCTCCTCCATACACGAACAAACATCACTCTCCCGGAGACACACAAGCATCACTCTGCTCGACTCACACACAAACAGCACTCTCCTGGACATACACAAACATCACTCTCCTGGACACACACACAAACATCACTCCCCTGGACACTCACACAAACATCACTCCCCTGTACACACACACAATCATCGCTCTCCTGGACACAAACAAACATCACTCTCCTGGACACACACACAAACATCACTCTCCTGGAGACACACACAATCATCACTCTCCTGGACACACACACAAACATCACCCTCCTTGATACAGACACATGCATCACTCTCCTCGACACGCACACAAACAGCACTCCCCTGTACACACACACAATCATCGCTCTCCTGGACACAAACAAACATCACTCTCCAGTACACACACACAAACATCACTCTCCTGGACACAGACACATACATCACTCTCCTGGACACACACAAACATCACCCTCCTTGACACAGACACATACATCACTCTCCTGGACACACACACAAACATCACTCTCCTGGACACACACAAACATCACCCTCCTTGACACAGACACATACATCACTCTCCTGGACACACACACAATCATCGCTCTCCTGGACACAAACAAACATCACTCTCCTGGACACACACACAAACATCACTTTCCTGGACACACACACAAACATCACTCTCCTGGACACACACAAACATCACTCTCCTGGACACACACAAACATCACTCTCCTTGACACACAGGAACATCACTCTCCGGGACACACACACAACCATCACTCTCCTGGACTCACACAAACAACACTCTCCTGGACACACACACAACCATCACTCTCCTGGACTCACACAAACAACACTCTCCTGGACACACACACAAACATCACTCTCCTGGACACACCCACAAACATCACTCTCCTGGACACACACACAAACATCACTCTCCTGGACACACAGAAACATCACTCTCCTGGACACACACACAAACATCACTCTCCTGGCCACGCACAAACAGCACTCTCCTGGACACACACACAAACATCACTCTCCTGGACACACACAAAAATATCATTCTCCAGGACACACATAGAAATATCACTCTCCTGGTCACAAACAAGCATCACCCTCCTGGATACACACACAAACATCACCCTCCTGGACACACACACAAACATCACCCTCCTGGACACACACACAAACATCATCCTCCTGGACATACACAAAAACATCACTCTCCTGGACAAACACACAAACATCACTCTCCTGGACACACACACAAACTTCACACTCCTGGCCACACACAAAAACCTCACTCTCCTAGACACACACAAACATCACTCTCCATAACACACACAAACATCACTCTCCTTGACACACACACAAACATCACTCTCCTGGACACACACACAAACATCACTCTCCTGGACAAACACACAAACATCACTCTCCTGGACACACACAAAAACATCACTCTCCTGGACACACACACAATCATCACTCTCCTGGACACACACACAAACATCACTCTCCTTGACACACACACAAACATCACTCTCCTGGACACACACACAAACATCACTCTCCTGAACAAACACACAAACATCACTCTCCTGGACAAACACAAAAACATCACTCTCCTGGACACACACAAAAACATCACTCTCCTGGACACACACACAAACATCACTCTCCTGGACACACACAAAAACATCACTCTCCTTGACACACACACAAACATCACTCTCCTGGACACACACACAAACATCACTCTCCTGGACACACACACAAACATCACTCTCCTGGACACACACACAAACATCACTCTCCTGGACACACACACAAACATCACTCTCCTGGACACACACAAAAACATCACTCTCCTGGACACACACACAAACATCACTCTCCTGGACACACACAAACACAAACATCACTCTCCTGGACACACACAAAAACATCACTCTCCTGGACACACACACAAACATCACTCTCCTGGACAGACACAAACACAAACATCACTCTCATGGACACACACAAAAACATCACACTCCTGGACTCACACAAACATCACTCTCCTGGACTCACACAAACATCACTCTCCTGGACACACACAAACATCACTCTCCTGAACACACACAAACATCACTCTCCTGGACACACACAAACATCAGTCTCCTTGACACACACACAAACATCACTCTCCTGGACACACACACAAACATCACTCTCCTGGACTCACACAAACATCAGTCTCCTTGACACACACACAAACATCACTCTCCTGGACACAAACACAAACATCACTCTCCTGGACACACACAAACATCACTCTCCTGGACACAAACACAAACATCACTCTCCTGGACAGACACAAACATCACTCTCCTGGACACACACAAACATCACTCTCCTGGACTCACACAAACATCACTCTCCTGGACACACACATAAACATAACTCTCGTTGTCACACACACAAACATCTCTCTCCTGCACACACACAAACATCACTCTCCTTGACACACACACAAACATCACTCTACTGTACACACACACAATCATCGCTCTCCTGGACTCACACAAGCATCACTCTCCTTGACACACACACAAACATCACTCTCCTTGACACACACAAGCATCACTCTCCTTGACACACACACAAACATCACTCTCCTGCACACTCACAAACATCACTCTCCTATGTACACACACAAACATTTTCTCCTTGACACACACACACAAACATCAATCTCCTGGACACACACAAACATCACTCTCCTAGACACACACACAAACATCACTCTCCTGGAAACATAAAAACAACACTGCCCTGGACACACAGAAACATCACTCTCCTTGACACACACAAACATCACTCTGCTGGACTCACACAAACATCACTCTCCTGGACTCACACAAACTTCACTCTCCTGGACACACACAAACATCACTCTCCTGAACACACACAAACATCACTCTCCTGGACACACACAAACATCAGTCTCCTTGACACACACACAAACATCACTCTCCTGGACACACAGACAAACATCACTCTCCTGGACTCACACAAACATCAGTCTCCTTGACATACACACAAACATCACTCTCCTGGACACAAACACAAACATCACTCTCCTGGACACACACAAACATCACTCTCCTGGACACAAACACAAACATCACTCTCCTGGACAGACACAAACATCACTCTCCTGGACACACACAAACATCACTCTCCAGGACACACACACAAACATAACTCTCCTGGACTCACACAAACATCACTCTCCTGGACACACACATAAACATAACTCTCGTGGACACACACATACATCTCTCTCCTGCACACACACAAACATCACTCTCCTTGACACACACACAAACATCACTCTCTTGCACACACACAAACATCGCTCTCCTGCACACACACACAAACATCAGTCTCCTGGACACACACAAACATCACTCTCCTGGACACACACAATCATCGCTCTCCTGGACACTCACACAAACTTCACTCTCCTGGACACACACACATACATCACTCTCCTGGACACACACACAAACATCAATCTCCTGGACACACACACAAACATCACTCTCCTGAACACACACACAAACATCACTCTCCACCAGACACACACAAACATCACTCTCCTGAACACACACACAAACTTCACTCTCCATCAGACACACAGAAACATCACTCTCCTGAACACACACACAAACTTCACTCTCCACCAGACACACACAAACATCACTCTACTGTACACACACACAATCATCGCTCTCCTGGACTCACACAAGCATCACTCTCCTTGACACACACACAAACATCACTCTCCTTGACACACACAAGCATCACTCTCCTTGACACACACACAAACATCACTCTCCTGCACACTCACAAACATCACTCTCCTGTGTACACACACAAACATTTTCTCCTTGACACACACACACAAACATCACTCTCCTTGACACACACACAAACATCACTCTCCTGGAAACATAAAAACAACACTGCCCTGGACACACAGAAACATCACTCTCCTTGACACACACAAACATCACTCTGCTGGACTCACACAAACATCACTCTCCTGGACTCACACAAACATCACTCTCCTGGACACACACAAACATCAGTCTCCTTGACACACACACAAACATCACTCTCCTGGACACACAGACAAACATCACTCTCCTGGACTCACACAAACATCAGTCTCCTTGACATACACACAAACATCACTCTCCTGGACACAAACACAAACATCACTCTCCTGGACACACACAAACATCACTCTCCTGGACACAAACACAAACATCACTCTCCTGGACAGACACAAACATCACTCTCCTGGACACACACAAACATCACTCTCCAGGACACACACACAAACATCACTCTCCTGGACTCACACAAACATCACTCTCCTGGACACACACATAAACATAACTCTCGTGGACACACACACAAACATCTCTCTCCTGCACACACACAAACATCACTCTCCTTGACACACACACAAACATCACTCTCCTGCACAAACACACAAACATCACTCTCCTGGACACACACAATCATCACTCTCCTGGACACACACAATCATCGCTCTCCTGGACACTCACACAAACTTCACTCTCCTGGACACACACACATACATCACTCTCCTGGACACACACACAAACATCAATCTCCTGGACACACACACAAACATCACTCTCCTGAACACACACACAAACATCACTCTCCACCAGACACACACAAACATCACTCTCCTGAACACACACACAAACTTCACTCTCCATCAGACACACAGAAACATCACTCTCCTGAACACACACACAAACTTCACTCTCCACCAGACACACACAAACATCACTCTACTGTACACACACACAATCATCGCTCTCCTGGACTCACACAAGCATCACTCTCCTTGACACACACACAGACATCACTCTCCTTGACACACACAAGCATCACTCTCCTTGACACACACACAAACATCACTCTCCTGCACACTCACAAACATCACTCTCCTGTGTACACACACAAACATTTTCTCCTTGACACACACACACAAACATCAATCTCCTGGACACACACAAACATCACTCTCCTAGACACACACACAAACATCACTCTCCTGGATACATAAAAACAACACTGCCCTGGACACACAGAAACATCACTCTGCTTGACGCACGCACAAACATCACTCTCCATCAGACACACAGGAACATTACTCTCCTGGACACACACACAAACATCACTCTCCTTGACACACACACAAACTTCACTCTGCTGGACTCACACACAAACATCACTCTCCTGGAGACACACCCAAATATCATTCTCCAGGACATAGACAGAAACATCACTCTCCTGGTCGCACACAAGCATCATTCTCCTTGACACACACACAAACATCACTCTGCTGGACTCACACACAAATATCACTCTCCTGGACACACACAAAAACATCACTCTCCTCAACACACACACAAACATCACTCTCCTGGAGACACACACAAACATCACTCTGCTGGACACACACACAAACATCACTCTCCTTGACACACATACAAACATCACTCTCCTTGACACACACACAAACATCACTCTCCATGTCACACACACAAACATCACTCTCCATGTCACACACAAACATCACTCTCCTGGACACACACAAACATCACACTCCTGGACACACACACAAACATCACTCTCCTGGACAGACACAAACATCACTCTCCGGGACACACACAAACATCACTCTCCTGGACACACACAAACATCACTCTCCTGGACAGACACAAACATCACTCTCCTGGACACACACAAACATCACTCTCCGGGACAAACACACAAACATCACTCTCTTGGACAAACACACAAACATCACTCTCCTGGCCTCACACACATCCATCACTCTCCTGGACACACACACAACCATCCCCCTCCTGGACACACACAAACATCACTCTCCTGGACACAATCAAACATCACTCTCCTGGACACATACAAACATCACTCTCCTGGACACAAACAAACATCACTCTCCTGGACACAAACAAACATCACTCTCCTGGACACAAACAAACATCACTCTCCTGGACTCAAACAAACATCACTCTCCTGGACACACACACAAACATCACTCTCCTTGACACACACACAAACATCACTTCTTGGACACACACACAAACTTCACTCTCCTGGACACACACACAAACATCACTCTCCTTGAAACACACACAAACATCACTCTCCTTGAAACACACACAAACGTCACTCTCCTGGACATACACAAACATCACTCGGCTGGACACACACAAACATCACTCTCCTGGACACTCACACAAACATCACTCTCCTAGACACACACAAAAACATCACTCTCCTGGCCACACACACAAAATAGCGGGGATGTTATCATTAAGCACAAAACTTTTCCAATGCCAATCGATTAAAAAGACAACTCACAATGGCCATCGTGTGGCCAAGCAAGGAACAACCTAACCCCATCATGTACCAACGGGAGAGAATGCTCTCTCCCATAGCAGCTGCTGACACAGTTAAAAGTTGCTCAGTTTGACACCCTCACAGTTTCAACTCCCAACTCCCAATTCAAATGGATCCACCCAGGGAAGGAGCCATTCTGTTTTCGAAATGTTCTGGCCCATTCAGGTAGCGGCTAATACACACACACACACGTCTGAACTGAAGGAACAGCCCCACATGTCTTTGGAATGAACATTGACAATGATCCAAGGTGAATTCCCGTGCTCATTCCTGAAAAATGTCACGGGGCCCTTACACCTGATCACCCGTTGAACTTCTTATGCACGTGCTGCTACCACTGACAGTGTAGCACTCCTTCAGTCCTGCCTGGGCTACTTGCTTGGAAGGGGGCCGTGAGAAACCACAGGGTAAGGCAGCCATGTTGGCCTCCCAATATAAACCTTTAGACGCTGTCAGCACAAGGAAACACAACAACAACAACAACAACAACTGCGGAAACAGCTGCTGCAGCATCGCATTTCCGTTAAAACCTGGAGACTCTTAACAACATAAGGTCTCCAAACCCGTCCATTTTCAAAAACATCAATACAGCCAACTCCTGGTAACAAGACTACAGCAAACTTACTCTGAGGCCCTGCAGGCAGTCCCTCTCTTCAAGGGAATCCTACAGTGAATCTGGTATTCGACTTGGGCTGTTGAATTGACTTCACTCCACTTCGGGAGTGAGAAACCTCTTGTTCACCAGGCCGGCATCATGTAATTTCTGAGATGAGCCAATCCCGTGAATTACAAACTGTCTTCCTTCCTTCATGGCTTGGGAAAAGTGCACCATTTGCCTCAGCTGTATTTTCAGTGTTTTTTTTAATTCATTCACGACATGTGGGCTTCGCTGGTTAGGCCAGCATTTATTGCCATCCCTAGTTGCCCTTGAGAAGGTGGGGGTGGGCTGCCTTCTTGAGCCGCTGCAGTCCATGTGGTGTAGGTACACCCACAGTGCTGTTAGGGAGGGAGTTCCAGGATTTTGACCCAGCGACAGTGAAGGAACGGCCGATATATTTCCAAGTCAGGATGGTGAGTGACTTGGAGGGGAACTTCCAGGTGGTGGTGTTCTCATCTACCTGCTGCCCTTGTCCTTCTAGATGGTAGTGGTCGTGGGTTTGGAAGGTGCTGTCTAAGGAGCCTTGGTGAGTTCCTTCAGTGCATCTTGTAGATGGTACACACACTGCTGCTACTGTGCGTCGGTGGTGGAGGGAGTGAATGTTTGTGGATGTGGTGCCAATCAAGTGGGCTGCTTTGTCCAGGATGGTGTTGAGCTTCTTGAGTGTTGTGGGAGCTGCACTCATCCAGGCAAGTGGAGAGTATTCCATCACACTCCTGACTTGTGCCTTGTAGATGGTGGACAGGCTTTGGGGAGTCAGGAGGTGAGTTACTCTCTACAGGATTCCTAGCCTCTGACCTGCTCTTGTAGCCACAATATTTATTTGGCTGATCCAGTTCAGTTTCTGGTCAATGGTAAACCCCAGGATGTTGATAGTGGGAGATTCAGTGATGGTAATGCCATTGAATGTCAAAGGGTGATGGTTAGATTCTCTCTAGTTGGAGATGGTCATTGCCTGGCACTTGTGTGGCGTGAATGTTACTTGCCACTTACCAGCCCAGTGTGTCTATATGTGTGCGTGCATGTGTGTGAGCGGGGGAGCTAGTGACGCGATGGTAGACTTTGGGTGTGAACGCCTGAATATATAATCCTTTTTATTTAAACCCATGAAAAGCCTGCTGCTGGTTATTCCACTTATCCACACACTGTGGAGTTAAGAAACACATGCATCTTCCTTATCAATAAATACACTGATTACAGACAGTATGAAGGGAGTAGATGTCCATGATGCAGTGGGTTAACGCTGTTGTTTTCTGCGTGAGATCACACTCAATGATGTAAAGAAAGATTTACATTTATATAGCACCTTTCACAGCTTCGGGGAATTCCAAAGTGCTATTCAGCCAATGAAGCCCTTTTAGAGTGTAGTCACTGGGCGAATGTATCTGTGCCCGCTGGCGTCAGGCGTGATCGGTGGTGTGAGCGGACAAGATGGCGTGACCAGCTTTACGGCGTAACGAAACCAGTTTGCGATCGCCCGATCAGACCGCCGATGGTGGGTCATATTTCCCGCCATTGGACGTAGGGAACCTCACTGTAATACGTCAGCATCATTATCAGGCCAGCCCGTGGGAATCCTCTCCCCCTGCCTTGCCGGATTGTCCGTCCACCCCAGCGGGAAAGCACACCGACGTGTCTCACAACAGCACATAAAAAGCGTGCTCCTGGCAGGCTGCACTTTGGGGGAGATTGGAGGCGGGCGCACAGTAACATCAAGCAGTGCTCACCTGGGTTACCTGTTGAATTTTAAGCTGGAGGGGCATTGGGGAGCCTGGGTAAGGGCAGCCTAGCCGTTGAGGTGACCTGTCGGATGTTGGGGGGGGTGGTTAAGGGCAGCCCTGCTGTTGAATATAGTGCACAAGCATTCGGGGTGGGGGTGGGTGAGGGAAGCAGCCACACATCAGGAGAACCTGTATAAAGTGACCATTCCTCTGCAGCTGAGACAGTTCAGGCGCAGCCACATTGATATGGTTGGAGTCAGGCCTCTAGCTTATCTGCTCACTCGAGCAACACAGAGGCATCAAAGAGCCACCAAACGCTCCAGAGCTTTTCACACACACCATCTTTGTGGGGACACACAACTTTGTGCATTTCGCCAGGGACCGGGACAGCCAGGATACAAGGGCCATTGGATTCACCCTGATCTCGGATTCCCACACGCGCAGGGTGCGATCAACTGTACTCGTGTGGCGCTCAGATCTCCGTCTCGGTCAATAATGTCAACCGCAAGGGTTTCCACTCGCTGAATGTGTAGCTGGTGTGCGACACATCCTGCAGGTCTGCACACGGTTTCCAGGGAGTGTGCACGACTCCTACATCCTCAGTCAGTCACAGATCCCTGGGGTCTTCCAGAGTCCACAGAGGCTGCAGGGTTGGCTCCTTGGGGACAAGGGCCACCCACAGAGGCCGTGGCTGATGACACCCGTGCAGCAGCCTCAGACTGCAGCAGAGCGACGCTATAATGAGGCTCATGGTGCAGCTTGAAACTTGGTGGAGCAGACCATCGGGATGCTGAAGATGAGGTTCCGGTGCCTGGACTGGTCTGGTGGAGCCCTGCAATACAGTCCGCAGAGGGTATCACACATCATCATCGTCTGCTGTACCCTTTACAACCTGGCACTGCAATGGGGAGAGGAGCTGGCTGGGGAGGAGATGGAGGAACTGGAGGTCTCCTCCTATGAGGAGGACGCCAATGGGGATGAGGGTGAGGGGGCCCTCAGAGGCGATGATGATTGGAATGAGGCTCTTGCACCCGCCAGATGAGGCAGGCGCACTCGGGAGTCCCTCATAGCTGCTGGTTTTGTGGAGGGTGATGTTGAGATGCAGTGAGGAGACCCCATAGATCCTCACATCGCATCTGTGAATGTTTGACTCCAGTCTGGCTTATGGCAGTGTGAATACCCTCTGTGAGAATGCTCCTGTCATGGAGACGCAATGGAGGCCCTAATAGTCGCTCGATCACAGGAGGATGATGACAACATGCAGTGAGGACACTCCATAGATCTTCACACAGCCTCTGAGAATGTCTGACTCCTGTCTGGCCGAGGGCAGCTCGCTTGCGCTCTGTGATCAGGGTCAGATAGTGACACAGCCATGAAACTTTAGATGCATTTGATGCTGTGTCTGCCTCCAGCCGCTGTGGTCTAATGCCTTGTAACAATCGACTTGGGCAGTTGCTTGAGCTGAAAGTTGTAGGGGCTGAGTCCAGTGGGTGGCCACAATAGCAAACCCTGGTCAAAGACCTTTGTACAGGATTTAACATCTGTTTCCCTGTGGGATTTTTATTATTTCCTTAAACGAATGTTTATCTTCTCCCAACGTTCCTATATTTCTCCCCTTTGCTCCCTCCTCCCCTTCCCACACAAACCCTGAGGCCTACACACAGCTCGGGAGGCAGGAAGCCTAACCACAGATTTCTACACCAGTGTCAACAATCCCCAGTCCAAAACAAATCCCTGCGTGTAGCTCCTACGCATGTGGAACTGAATGACCTCTTGTCAGGGAGACATTGCACAGAAAGCCTGGTGGCTCCTGTGATTTTCTTTCTCAGGAGGGCATTTTCAGGCAAGTTTGATGATTTTGACATTGCTCTAAGGTTTTCTGAGTGGGCACTGTTTACCCAGGGTGGTTACCGGGTGTGCAGTGGGCACAATGGTTGTATTACCCATGCCATTTGTCACGACAGCTGAGGCATTGTTTACATCAGGCTGGCTGATGAACACTCTTCCCAACCTTCCATACCCAATCTGCCCTGAACACACCCACTCTGGTGTTAATGGGGGCAGTTGGGTGACCCATGTGCTCTCAGGAGGCAGGTAAACAATTCGATATTTAACTGAGGCTGCAGCCCTCGGTTTTGACCTCGTCCCACCTTTAACCCCTGGCCACCTGGTTATCATGACCCTCAGGAAACCCAGCAGGTAAAGGGGTAAAGGGAGGCGAGGATGGCTGAGTGGAGGAGGTTAGTGTCTTCACAGCACTGAATGTGGGTCAGAAAGAACAGGAGCACTTCCCCACACCTCAGCCCACCCCACCCACAAGCTACCCTGTTAACCTCCTCCGCGATCACTGACTCGCTCCCCCCCACCACCCCCCCCCCCACCCTCCACCCCCCGCCGAATCCCGCCCCCTCTCACCCTCCGACCTCTCTCCCTGGCCCCAATCTCTCCCCTGCTCCCTCCCACCTCCGTCCCTCCGAACCCCCTCAAACATTCCCCAACCCCACCCCCCACCCACAACATTGCTGCCCCAATTGCGGTTCCTATAACCCGAGCTCGTGCCCTGGCCTGAGAGGGAGGGAACCCGCTGATTAATGGTGCTTGCCTTAGGGCACGGAACCTGTTTGGAAAAGCACACACTTGCTGTGGAGTTAGCACTCCCCGAAACGCAAACAGCTCCTCCCCCCGCCACCCCGGCCGAACCGCTTGGTGATCGCACAGCAATAAATAGGCCTGTGTCGATGGGTTCAGTGTGGACTGTGCAGGGCTGAGTCTTCAGGAAGCAGCTCATCGCAAAGAGGTTCCTTGGCGAAACAGTTCAGGGATCTCAGGCACCTCTCCTTCATCCATTTCGAAACCTTAGCAAGATTTAAACGTTATTAATGAAATAACATATGCGGCACAGGAACTGAATTCACCCTGAATACATCAGGGAGCGGGGCAGAGTCTCTGCAGGTGAGGATGCAAGATATGGCCCAAGCACTGACACCATCCCTTTAACTTACAGTCGCCAACTCAGGCTGCTCGTATTCCTGGAGGCTTTATCACATGATTGCTCTTCCCGAGCTGCCACACTCGGTCAAACAGCCTCTTTTCTCCATCACCAACAATTAACTACAGTGCTTAAATAAGATGAAACAATCCACAGTTTGCGTCAATGTCGCAGTGATATTTCTCCTTGGTTTCGAGCGCTGATGGTCAGGTGATTCACCTTCAATTGAAGGGGACGCCAGGATAATCCTGGAGCGTTGGAAACTCAACTGTGACAAAATAATCACAGGAGGTATTCTCAATGGACTGAGTGTGACTCTGTCCAAATTGCAGATGATCATTTCCTCTCCTCTGTCAGTCCATCATTTTCATATCCTGAGCAAAAATCTCTGATCTCACCAAATCTAAACACGATGATGACATTTGGAGGAAGCTTTGCCCATATTAAAACCCACTTGGCAGCAGCTTCCCCTGCCCAGGATCACCAAACAGAGCAAATATGAGTCAGTGTTTGAATGTGGTGGAGCTGCAGGATATAAAGACTGATCTCTGCGAGGAAAAGGCAGAGCAAGAGAGAGAAACAGCTCCTTCACTCTGAGAAAGCAGCCGGCTACTCCCACAAGAGGCAGAATGAAATCCTTCCTCCTCACCATAGCTGCAGTACAGATCCTCCACTGCTCAGGTAGGTACTGGAGGGAGAGGGACACCTCATAAAGCAGCCACTTATTGGCAGTGAGATTCACTCACTGAGATCTTACCCCTGTGGAAAAAGAATTCACTGAAGGATGCGGCAGAGTTTTGGACAACTTTCCTTTTCTCTCTCCAGGAATACCGAGCCCGAAGGATGCTCTGAGAGTGTCAGTTATAAAACTGAACAGAATCACCGAGACCACCAATCTGTGTGGGATAACCAGGAGAAGAGTGAAGGATGTAAGTGTGTCCTGGTCTCAGTGTGTTTCACTGTCTAAAGTCTACCAGAATATTCCTGAGTGCAGTTAGACAGGGATTATTAAACAGGAGCAGAATATTCCATTCCACTCACACTGATGGGGGAATCAGCCCTGAGTAAGAACACTAGATACAGTCAGTCACTAATGACCTGTTTTCCTCTCATTAGATTAATCACACAGGAAAATTGTCCTACAAGGTGGATTTAACATTCTCTGTGAAAGAAACTGTCTGCTCCAAGAATTCCGGACTGGAATTTGATGATCCCAGCTGTCGCTTCCGTTCCAAAAAGACTGCGGTGAGTCCGGAGTTATACTGTCACATCAAACCCCCATGTGTATGGAGTCAGAAACATAGACAATAGGAGCAGGAGTGGGTCATTCAGCCCTTTGAGCCAGCTCTGCCTTTCAATATGATCATGGCTGATCCTCTATCACCACTCCCTACTCCCGCTCTCTCCCCATACCCCTATAAACCCCCTGTGTCCATGCTGAGATTGTTGTAACCAATCATTTGAATAATTTCCCCTTTCTTCTGACAGGAGGTAGGTTTGTGCAGAAGCCGTGTGGAATACTTTGCTGATGAGGTGATGGACATTGATGTGCAGTGTCGAGGTTTGAAGACAGTTGACAGTAAAAGTGGATCATTCGAGTCGACTGAAAACAGTATTGAGGTAACATCACAATTCTGCCCATCAGCACAATGGGGTTTCTACTCTCTGGGTTGGGATTTTCTCCACCTGCCTGACTCAATGTTGTATTTTGTATCTTCAAACTCTTCCCTTGGACAAGCCCTGGTCTAAAGGAAAAACTCTCAGAACCTGCTCCTGACAGATTCACCAGCAGACAATCCGGACCCAGATCCGATCTCTGCTGCTGTTATCAAAGAAAATAATTGCTCCTTATTGTCAGGCGGTTAACACAATAGAGTCCATTTTATGACTTTTATACTTTAACCATTGCTCTCGCTTTACCAGGGCTGCACCCTCTATTGCTGCAGCGTAAACCATCCATCCAGATGTTTGGTGGCACCTTCAACGTTCCACATTGAACCACTGGATCCCACCAGCAATTTAGCGACTTAACAGCTCCTCATTCCTCATTGAATCTCCTTTAGATCATTGATTTAGGGATGATGCTAAAACAAGTGCTTTAAAAATCGTCATATCTTTCCCCAGCACTAAACATAAAAATATTAATATTTTAATACAGGTAACGAACAAGAGAACCAGACAACCTGTAGTCTATAAACGTAAGTAGAAATCAAGATTTTTACCTGGAGATTGTTGACAACAAGGAACTGTTGAGACTTGGATATCTTTGCTTAGAATGCACCTGGTGACAGGAACATGGTTTTAATTCCGTATCCACCCAGAGTCAGTAGGGGAGGGGAGGCAAATCCCTGAATATTGTTGAGTCTTCTCCAGACCTAGTCAAAGGACTTTGGGATGAAGTTCAGTTGAGGTGATTATATTTTCCAGTGAAGATTACAACACTGAGGAACAATGTTATGGCATCAAAGTCTTCGTTTTCCATATTTACCAGATAATAATTCCTGCGTTTCAGGGAGAATAGGGACAAGCTGATCAATAATCTCAGTCTCCATGAGTTTCTCCATCCAGCCCACAGCCCCACTGTCCCAGGGCTGCAGTGATTATCACTGTGGTGGAGAACAGGAGATGTTTGGTGAGGATTTCCCCAATCCAACACTGAGTCACTGAATCCCAACTCAGGAAGTGAAGGAGTTAACATTCGATCATTGGTTAAAAATCTAACAATATTGGAATCTGTTATTTGCAGATTAATCTAAAGATTAGAAAAATACAAAATGTCTCATTGATCTGAGCACTAACCCAATAAATCTAAATATTTTAATACAGGCGTAAAACAAATCAAAAGGCTGGTCGCTGCAACAGACTTCAAACGTGAGTATAAACTGGGACTGTGTGTCCGAGAGTTGCCTCTTGACCATCAACAACATTTAAACATTGACCTCAGATTGAACTCAGTACATCTGAAAATGTCCGTCTGTTGATTCTGTTCATTCCAGGAAGACAATGATGATTCAAGAGCCTGACACTAACCATGAACGAAACTTCTGAAAGACCGAGCTTGGTGTGAACACAAGAAAACCTCATTCTGATTCAAGAAGATGTTATCAATTGTACTTTACTTGATCATACATCAGGGCGGAGGGAGACCTGGGGTTCCTGACTGTACATTTTACTGTAACTAGGAGATTCTGTAGTTTGTAAATGTTCTGTCCTTTAGTTTGTGTTGTTGTCTTGTATTCTGTGGATCACATTAAAAGTGTAAAGAGAATATTCCCTGATGTTCTCCGAATGTTGCTTCTCATGTCACTGATGGGATGGGTGTTCAGACAGACACAGCTCTCGAACCAGCCTGTCACACACTGTGACCACTTTCCCCAGTCTGCTGGTAGCTGCTGAGAATCTGGGACTTCATGGCTTTAAGCCAATGTTGGGTAGTGGACGATTAGGAACGTATCAAAACAGTTCCTTTTATTCATGTGGAGCTGCCAATTCCTGGGCTACGTGGCAATTGAACATTTCATGAACCACTTGGTGAAATGGTTTCTGTGGTTGGAATTCCCCACTCCCACAGCAGCGGGGATCATGGTGGGCAGGGTGTGGAAATTTGGACTGAGGCCAAGAACCAGAATCCCACTGGCGAGGGAACGAGTCACCATCTCCCCCTCAGCACTTTCCTGGCCGGGTTCATGGTGGGTCTGCTTCCTGGCTGGTGCATGTCGGCATTGGGATTTTCCTCTCACGGACGCTCATTAATGGGGCTGCAGACCGGAACCTTCCGCCCAGTGAGCAGGAAATCAGACCCTTCTGTTCCCCCGACATGCAAACATGGTGTGTGCCCGTCACCAGGGATCTCTTTGACTTGCCCGCCGCCGGGCACTGCCTTCACCATTGGCACCGGTCCTCCCCTGGGCACCGGCAGTGTTTCACCCAGCAGCTGGTATGCACTCGAATGAAGGAGGGTGGGTGGAAGAAACAAATATGTCGGGGGTCAGGAGGCGAAGTCTAAGGGTTTTGGGGGGGATGGTTTTGGGTAAGGGCAACTCAGCAAGGGGGAAGGGTTGGGGTGCCGGGTACTTTTTAAATATGGTGCCTGGGCATGAGGAGGTGGCCAATTTCCTGTCTGACCCGCCACGAGATTCAACATCAGCCTGACCCGCCACGTAATTAATGAGCTGAATATCGTGCGATTGGGTGGGTTCACCCCCTCTGCTCGGTGGTGAGAGCCCCTCCAACTCCCCTCCTCCGCCACACCACTTAGTCCCAGAGTGACAGGCTCCACCCTGAGAGTGAACTCTTGCAGCTCTGGTGCGGGGGGTGAAATCTGAATCGTGCTGAACTGAGAGTTATTGGAAATATTGGTCTTCAGAGTGGATTCAGTTTAAACAGAGTCCGGATCATTCGAGACCCCAGTCTCCAGTCAAAGTCATCATTTAAAAGCTTCTCCAGCCCACTGGGATTCTGTCACCATCGGCCACAGGCTAAATAAACACTTTCTGTTCATCCCCTCATCGCTGCAGACTCTTCAAATCTCCAGCTGCTTCCCCTGATCTTTCCGGCTTCAATCCTGATCTATCCCGCTGGCTTTCCCCATTGGTGGCTGCAGCCTCACCCAGTATCCACTCAGCATCTTCCAGGATCCCGTTCTGTAGCTGTGTCCAGAGAGAGCAGAGTGAGACACACCAATCACACAGAGGTTACTGCCACACACGGTTAACAGGATATTGGCTGCTCTAAACATCTGTTCTTACTGAGTGATGTTCACCAGCAACATTACCCAGCAACAGCCGATCTAAGATTCCCTTCATTCTGTGTAGCCGGCTGCCAGTCTGACACCTCCTGTCTTGAGATAAAGGGTCTGAGAGGCCAGTCTGGTACCTTTGAACCCGACTGTGGGTGACACCTGTATTTCCTGGTGTGAAACCTAGTGTGAAACTCCGATTGACTTCCTTCCAAATCATCCCGATCATTAAAGGTGGAAAATGGTTGGAGGAGAATCTTCTGAGAGGTGGGAGCACTGACAGCTTCTGAAACCCACTTTGATGAACAGCTTTGTACCCAGAACCAGTAGTTTGGAAGCTGAATGGGATGTTCTTGTTCCAGTTTGCACTGTGAGTGTCTGTACTGCAGCTTGTGTGGGTGCGTTACTGTGCACTGCACTGAGCTAACCCCAATCGCTGTACATAAGAGTTACAGTTTGACACTAGTCCCAGTTCAGGATCATCAGTGGAGTTGGCAAAGTGTCATATCTTGTATTATTGATCTAGAAAAGGAGAAAGTGTGAGGGAAGATCTCTGTAAATAGAGTGCAAGTTACTCTATTCCCTGCTGTAACTGAGTCTGTGAACATTGAGGATAAAGCTGTTCTGTGGTTCATTCTGATAGAGTCTTTAAACATCTGCTCTCCGATGCCACAGAGATGCTGAGAGTGTTTGTGTCCCATTGAGTAGGGGGAATCGAGGCAGATTTCAGCTCATCCTGGACAATGCGACAATCCCAGATATTCTGTGTGTGAGCTCACACTCTGATTTATTGGGAGTAACGGGTTGTTATGGGGGAGACTCTTTAATACCGAGCATGAGAAAAATATACCAGAAAAACCAAAAGCTTCACAGAAAGGTCAGGTTTTCCATGCCAGCCGATGCCAGGCATGTTCCGTGGTCTAAGTGGGCAGGCGTGTTCCAGGGCAGGTGTGTTCCGTGTTTAAGCGGGTAGGTGTGTTCTAGGACAGGCATGTTCCGTGGTTTAAGCAGGAAATACGATGTGATCAGTTTCACAACAGCGGGAATCAGTTCACAATCATCCGCTCAGTCCCCCAATGGCGGCCGTGATTCCCATCAGACATCAGGAGCCTCTTTGTAATACATCAGCGTTTCATTATAGGGCCAACCCTCCGGAATCATCCCCCACCTCACTGGATAGTCCGCCCACATCAGCGGGAAAACACGCCGGTGTAGAACACGTCTCGATCAGTGTGTTGTACAGAGGTCGGGACTTACCGCCAGGGCCTTGCTCACATCGCGGACACCCGAGGAACAGAAGATGCTGGAGACCCCACAGATACGGGGCCCTGAGGGAACGTCCGTGGCTGGGTGGATTCTCATGGACACGGCTCCACCACAAAGCAGCTCACGGAAACTGGAAAGTCACCGCTGGAGCTCACAATGGATGATGGTCGAGGGGATGGGAGAGGGAGATCCAGAATCGACTGGGAGAGGAAGAGGAGTCAGGGGGGTGAGGTTGGGAGGGGGGAATGAAAGTGTCGGGGGAGGGGGAGGTTGGGAGGGGGGGAATGAAGGTGTCGGGGGAGGGGGAGATTGGGAGGGGGGAATGAAGGTGTCGGGGGAGGGGGAGTTGGGAGGGGGGAATGAAGGTGTCGGTGGGGGGTGAGGTTGGGAGGGGGAATGAAGGTGTAGGGGGAGGGGGAGGGGGAGGTTGGGAGGGGGAATGAAATTGTCGGGGGGTTGAGGTTGGGAGGGGGAATGAAGGTGTCGGATGAGGGGGAGGTTGGGAGGGGGGAATGAAGGTGTCGGGGGAGGGGGAAGTTGGGAGGGGGGAATGAAGGTGTCGGGGGAGGGGGAGGTTGGGAGGGGGAATGAAGGTGTCAGGGGAGGGGGAGGTTGGGAGGGGGAATGAAGGTGTCAGGGGAGGGGGAGGTTGGGAGGAGGAATGAAGGTGTTGGGGGAGGGGGAGGTTGGGAGGGGGAATGAAGGTGTCGGGGGAGGGGGAGGTTGGGAGGGGGGAATGAAGGTGTCGGGGGAGGGGGAATGAAGGTGTCGGGGAGGGGGAGGTTGGGAGGGGGAATGAAGGTGTTGGGGGAGGGGGAGGTTGGGAGGGGGAATGAAGGTGTCGGGGGAGGGGGAGGTTGGGAGGGGGGAATGAAGGTGTCGGGGGAGGGGGAATGAAGGTGTCGGGGAGGGGGAGGTTGGGAGGGGGAATTAAGGTGTCGGGGGAGGGGGAGGTTGGGAGGGGGGAGTAAAGGTTTCGGGGGAGGGGGAGGTTGGGAGTGGGGAAATGAAGGTGTCGGGGGAGGGGGAGGTTGGGAGGGGGGAATGAAGGTGTCGGGGGAGGGGGAGGTTGGGAGGGGGAATGAAGGTGTCGGGGGAGGGGGAGGTTGGGAGGGGGGAATGAAGGTGTCGGGGAGGGGGAGGTTGGGAGGGGGAATGAAGGTATCGGGGAGGGGGAGGTTGGGAGGGGGGAATGAAGGTGTTGGGGGAGGGGGAGGTTGGGAGGGGGAATGAAGGTGTCGGGGGAGGGGGAGGTTGGGAGGGGGAATGAAGGTGTTGGGGGAGGGGGAGGTTGGGAGGGGGAATGAAGGTGTTGGGGGAGGGGGAGGTTGGGAGGGGGAATTAAGGTGTTCGGGGGGGTGAGGTTGGGAGGGGGAATGAAGGTGTCGGGGGAGGGGGAGGTTGGGAGGGGGAATGAAGGTGTCGGGGGAGGGGGAGGTTGGGAGGGGGAATGAAGGTGTCGGGGGAGGGGGAGGTGGGAGGAGGGAATGAAGGTGTCGGGGGAGGGGGAGGTTGGGAGGGGGAATTAAGGTGTCGGGGGGGGTGAGGTTGGGAGGGGGAATGAAGGTGTCGGGGGAGGGGGAGGTTGGGAGGGGGGAAATGAAGGTGTCGGGGGAGGGGGAGGTTGGGAGGGGGAATGAAGGTGTCGGGGGAGGGGGAGGTTGGGAGGGGGAATGAAGGTGTTGGGGGAGGGGGAGGTTGGGAGGGGGAATTAAGGTGTTCGGGGGGGTGAGGTTGGGAGGGGGAATGAAGGTGTCGGGGGAGGGGGAGGTTGGGAGGGGGAATGAAGGTGTCGGGGGAGGGGGAGGTTGGGAGGGGGAATGAAGGTGTCGGGGGAGGGGGAGGTTGGGAGGAGGGAATGAAGGTGTCGGGGGAGGGGGAGGTTGGGAGGGGGAATTAAGGTGTCGGGGGAGGGGGAGGTTGGGAGGGGGGAATGAAGGTGTCGGGGGGGGTGAGGTTGGGAGGGGGGAATGAAGGTGTCGGTGGGGAGGTTGGGAGGGGGGTAGGTAGAATGGTTGTGGAGGGGGAAACAGGGAAGAAGACGACAACTGGGGCAGTAGTGGTAAGAGTGGGGGAGGGTGGGAGGTGTAAGGGATGGAGTCCAGGGGATGGAGTGTGGAGAGGGGAGGGTGTCTGGGGGGTGAGGGGGTGGAGGGCTGCAGGGAGTGGAGGGAGTAAGGGTGGTGGAAGAGATAAGGGTGGGGGAAGGAATCAGGAATGGGGAGGGAATTAGCGATGCACGGGGCAGTCTGGTGGGGGTAAGTGGTCTGGGGGAAGGGGTTCCAAGGGGGAAGGGGGAAGGGGGAGGGGGGCAGGGGTGTGAAGGGGAAAGGGGTTCTAGAGAGGGAAGGAGTTCCGGGGCGGGGGGAAGGGGTGTGGATAGGGGGATGAGCAGATGAAATGCAAAGGAGGGGGTCGGATGTGTCCATGTCTGTCTCCTGGGGAGTGAACTGAGGGTGGGGGTAGTAGGAGGGGAGGGTGAGTATGACCGAGGGCAGAGTGAGGCGGGAGGGAGGGAGGGTGAGGGTGGTTGGTGGGGACTCAGAGGCAGACACGGACCCTGGGGGTGGGAGGGAGGAGGTCGGGGGAGGTGAGTGTGGATGGGAGGGGGGATTTTCGGGAAGGAAGGGAATGTGCACGTTCACCTAGACATTCCCGAGGGAAAAGGGTTGTGACTGGTAGGTCACAGAGGGTGGGGTGGAAGGTGATGCCGGGGGGATCGACAGTGATGGGGGACAAGAAATGGGTGACTGGGGGGGGAGGGGAACGGATGGGGGGAGCTCAGAATAAAACTTACTACGGCCACGGTTTTGAAATCGAAAGTGAGCGGAGTCTCGTATTGGGGTGGGTGAGAGCAGGTGCTGATGGGAGGGTGGTCAGTGGGTGGGGGGAGATGCAGCTCAGACAGACACTGAAAGTGACCCCCAGCCGGCAGCATTGAAAATGCTCAGGGCAGTGAGGTGAGTGTGAAACGTGAAGGCTCCGTGTGTGTGGGAGAGGCTTACACGAGGCTCCGAAAGGCCCTGACACACACACACTTCTCCCTCCAGAGTCACTCATGGACCAGCTCCTCCCTCTGTGGTGACAGAGGGTGAGGTTGAGGGGGTCACAGGCAAAGGGGACTCGGAGGGAGAGGGCAGCCTCTGAGATTCCTGAGTGGATGACCCAGGGGTGTCCAGCTGCCGCTCCTCCTCCCTTCGGGTGCCCGAGGGCCCCGGCCTGACTCCTTGAGGGGAGGGAGCACCTGGAGGGAGGTCGAGGTGCCCCGTTTCCCTCTCGCGTGGTCACTGCAGGAACTCACCCATGTCTCCCGCGATGGAGTGCGGGTCTGCACACATCTCCACGTTCTGCTGGACCAGGGTCTCCATGGCGTCCACCATCCTCCCCATGGAGACCTCCATACGGGCACATGTGGGCCCCACTTCATCAGAGAGCAGGCGGACTCACTCCTCCGACTCGCGTACCCCTCTGCTGAGGGCTCCCAACAGCTCTGTGTGATGTTCCCCCACCTTCTGCTGACTCTCCAGGATGAGCTGGGAGGCCGAATCCAGAGGCTCATCGTCTGACTCGGGCCTCACAGATGTCTCTTCCCCAGCAGCCCCTCCGAGTGCCGGGGAGCTCGGCTGAACCTGCCTCCTCCTGCTGTGGACACGTGTCCGTGTGGTGACCACCAGATTGTGAACCCGAGCCTGCTCTAGATCTAGGTCCCACCGAGGTGTGTGTCTCTGCGCTGGTGGAGGGTGTGGGTAAGCGCTGTGATGGGTCTTCCAGGCTGCTTATTTCCAGCTCTTCAATGGAGGAGGAGTCCTCTTGGCTGGAGGTGAGGACCTGGATGGAGCTGAGGGACTGTCTGGCTGAGGGTGTCGGTCACTTGGCAGAGCTCCCTGTGAACCAAAGTAGAGATAATGAGTGCCTGGCAGCAGAGTCAAAAGCAGGAGAGAGAGAGACTCACAGTTGTGTTGAGAGAGGGATGATGTGGTGCAGGATCCTCACGAGGGTGTTCACCACCGACCTCACCATCACCACAGGCAGGGTCCACACCCTCACCAGTCAGCGCGATGACACACTCCTCAAAGTGGGTGAGGAGTCTAATGTGGGCCACTCCACCCCCTGGTCTGGGACCTCTCCCTGCTGATGTGAGCCAGCTTCTCCTGCATGGAAACAGATGGAGAGAGTGTGAGTGGGACACATGGCTCTGTGTGGAATGTTTGTGTGGTGAGCGGAGACATGGACGGGATGAGGACACGAGCTCCAGAGGATATGAGCCTGATGGAGATGTGAGGGTGTGTGTGAGAGTTAGTGGTGTTGTCCCTTGAGGTGTGAGATCCCTGTGGGTGTGTGATGGGTTTGTGAGTGTGTGAGTTGAGAGAGATGAGAAGAGTGAGTTACCCTGGGGAACGGATGAGACCATTCATCCTATAGCGGCACTGGGTGGCTGCCCCCTTTATCAGGGCATTGGCACTGACCACCACTGCCACCGCCTCCCAGGCTGGGTTGGTGATGCCGCTGCCTGTCCTGCGGCCAGAGCGGGGTTAGAGGACATCATGGTCAGCCTCCACTGTGTCCAAAAGGTGGTCCAGTGACCCAGCATTAAACCTGGGGGCTGCAGTCGTTTTGCCTTTTGTGGACAGGTTGCCTGCAGTCACCGTGGGCTGGAAGCGCTGAGAGGTGTTAGTGACTGGATTTTAAACATGGCACCTGGCGTGATGAGGCAGTGAGGTGATGGTGTGGAGGGAGAATGGAGCCCACCCAACATGGAAACAGCCTGTTTCCCGGGAATGGATCATTAATGCA
Source organism: Cetorhinus maximus (assembly GCF_964194155.1). Taxonomy (NCBI): domain Eukaryota; kingdom Metazoa; phylum Chordata; class Chondrichthyes; order Lamniformes; family Cetorhinidae; genus Cetorhinus; species Cetorhinus maximus. The sequence continues at coordinate 2,935,563 of NC_135889.1, read as the reverse complement.
CAGGTTGGAACAATCCGGTGTGGAAACCCACTATTGTGGCTGACGGGTAAAATATCCTTTTACCCGCCTGTTACTGCACTTAGTACAAACCTGGGGTAATTCCACCCTGAGTGTGGCGTTTGACTGGGACAAGGACAGCAAACATAAAGAAATAATAATAACAGGGAATATTGTTGATGGGATCTGACACTCAGAGAGCCCATTATAACTGTGTTGTCATTGAGATCTCATTCTCTAACTCTCGGGATCTTCAAACCCTCCACTGTGTCTATTCTCCACAGGAATGATCTTCTCTGGATATTATCCAAACGGATTCACTGTTGTGATAACAATTAAAGCTGACATTTCTTACTTTGCTTCAGACTGTGTAAGGTGAAACACACAGTTTTTATTCCTGTTTGTAAAGTTACTGATTATCCATCTCCTCGCTGCTTTTTTAATGGACAATCAACATTTTTCAATACATCCGGTGGTTTTCCAATGGAACCTTCCGGAAGTTGATCCTTCACTTCCTGAACGTCCTCCAGTCCTGAGGATTTCAAACTCGATGGCTCTTTCCGGTCTCTCTGAAAGGTCGGTCAAAGTTTCCCTAACTCCCTGTTTCCCTCATTGTAAACCTCAGGATGGATACAGGATAGGAGAAAGGGAATCACATTCCTGCATCGAACACTCTCAGCCTCTGCTCTGCACATCCTCCCTTCTCCTGGAATGGAGTGAATTTACAATCGGCAGTGATGGATTACACTGGTACAAGACCACTAACTCCCACGGGCAGCAGACTCTGAGCCAATGTTAATATTAGCAGCTGAGGGTTTGAGTTGTTGACTGTAAATCTTGTGATCACTCCCACAAACCTGTCAGCTTTTTCAGTGTCAGGCTCGTAGTGGGGGGGTGGGTGGGGAGAGGGTTTCGGATGTTGGTCAGTCCGGCTCAGTGACCATCTGACACTCTCGAGCTCAACATTCACCTGGACAACAACGTCCACTGTCCTTGGAAAACTCTTCATTCTTGTTGTATATTGCAAGAGCTGACCTCTCTGTTACATCACCCTCTCTGTTACATCACCCTCTCTGTTACATCACCCTCTCTGTTACATTACCCTCTCTGTTGGGAAGGTGTCAATAAAGTTAGCTCTATAATGGCTGCCCGCAGTGAGGCTCTAGTGTCACACACAACAGAGAGATATAGTGACGAGTCTGGGATAGAAATCTTTCTCACACTTCAGTTGGGAAATTTAGGACTGAAATCAATGTGCCAAACTTTTTGGAACTTCTGCAGCTGATTTTTGAGGGGTTTGAAAGATTGCTCTGTCTGTGCACATCATGTTATCCATTTTGGTCAGAAGAATAAAAAGGCGACTTATTATTTAAATGGAGGGAAACTTCAGAATGCTTCAGTGCAGAGGGATCTGGGTGTCCTCATGCATGAATCGCTGAAAGCTAGTATGCAGGTACAGCAGCTAATAAGGAAGGCAAATGGAATTTTGGCATTTATTGCTAAAGGAATAGAGTATAAAAATAGGGAAGTGTTGTTGCAACTGTACAAGGCATTGGTGAGACCGCACCTGGAGTACTGTGCACAGTTTTGGTCTCCTTACTTGAGGAAGGATGTAGTTGCATTGGAGGTGGTTCAGAGGATGTTCACTAGATTGACTCCAGAGATACAGGGCTTGTCTTATGAGGAGAGATTGAGCAGTTTAGATCTATACTCGCTCGAGTTTAGAAGGATGAGAGGAGGTCTAATTGAGGTATATAGGATGCTAAAGGGGATAGACAAAGTAGACGTGAAGCGGATGTTTCCCCTTGTGGGGCATTCTAGAATGAGAGGCTAAAGTTTTAGGCCAAGGGGATTTAAATCAGAGATGAGGAGGAATTACTTTTCTCAAAGGGTCGTGAATCTGTGGAATTCACTACCTCAGAGTGCAGTGGATGCCGGGACGCTGAATACATTTAAGGAGGAGATAGACAGATTTTTAATTAGTAAGGGGTTGAAAGGTTGGGGAGAGAGCGGGAAATTGGAGTTGAGGCTGAAATGAGATTAGCCATGATCGTAATGAATGGCGGGGCAGGCTCGAGGGGCTGAATTGCCTACTCCTGCTCCTAGTTCTTATGTTCTTATGTTCTATGTTCAGGTACACAGTGAGTCAGCATGGTACATCATTGGAGAAAAGGACCCCGGAGATATATCTGTGGACAATGGGGAATAACAACCCCCAACACAGAGGAACAGGAGGTTGAGAGGAGATTTGATATAGGGATTCAAATTCATGTGGAGTCTGGTCAGAGCAGATAGAGAGAAACTGATCCCACTCACGAAAGGATCAAGAATGAGAGACACAGATTTAAAGTAATTGGTAAAACAAGATAAAGTGATTTGAGAAAAAACTTTTTCACGCAACGAGCGGTTAGGGTCTGGAACACACTGTCTGAGAGTGTGGAGGTGACAGGTTCAATCAATTGGTTAGGATCTGGAATGCACTATCTGAGAGTGTGGTGGAGACAGGATCAATCGAGTGGATAGGATCTGGAATCCACTGACTGAGAGTGTGGTGGAGACAGATTCAATCGAGTGGATAGGATCTGGAATGCACTGTCTGAGAGTGTGGGGTAACAGGGTCAATCGAGTGGTTAGGATCTGGAATCCACTGACTGAGAGTGTGGTGGAGACAGATTCAATCGAGTGGATAGGATCTGGAATGCACTGTCTGAGAGTGTGGTGGAGACAGGGTCAGTCGAGTGGTTAGGATCTGGAATCCACTGTCTGAGAGTGTGGGGTAACAGGGTCAATCGAGTGGTTAGGATCTGGAATGCACTGCCTGAGAGTGTGGTGGAGACAGGGTCAATCGAGTGGTTAGGATCTGGAATCCACTGTCTGAGAGTGTGGTGGAGAAAGGATCAATCGAGTGATTAGGATCTGGAATCCACTGTCTGAGAGCGTGGTGGGGAAAGGATCAATCGAGTGATTAGGATCTGGGATGCACTGTCTGAGAGTGTGGTGGAGACAGGGTCACTTGAGGCTTTCAAAGGGGAGTTAGGCTGCTCCCTGAAGAGGAAGAATCTGCAGGGTTACCAGGAGAAGGCGGGGCAAAGGCAGTAAGTGAATCGCTCATTCAGAGAGCCAGTTAATACACGATGGGCCGAATGGCCTCCTCCTGTGCTGTAACAATCCTGTCAATCTGTGGTGTAATTACAAACACAAGTTACAAGTTTGGCTGAAAGTGAATAAAATGGGAGGCGAGGATAAAGTAGATGTTTTCCTCATGGGGACAGATGCCTCTGATGTTGTTTTTAACCAATATTGTCCAAGAGACCCCAGTTTGAAGAATACGCGGCAGTTCATGAAATTCTCAACTCATATTATGACATGACTAAGAATGAACTTACCCTGAGAGTTGAATTCTGTGAACAGAAGCGTTAGCCAAGCGAGAGCAAGGGTTATGAAGTCTGCCACCCTGTACTCTTCAGTGAAATGCTGAGTGTAGATGGAGCTGTCCTGATCTCTGAAATCAGGCCGTCTAGTTTCAATGTTGTGTATCAGGGAATGGACTCCTCCACACGGGGCTTCATGTGGTAAAGTTTCTTAGGCCAAACACCCAGGAATAGGATAAGGATAATCAGTCTGGGAACTCTGACACCAACCATCACCATTTTAATTGGAAAGTCACCTGTAAACTTTATTTTATTTTTAATCCTGTTATTTTTCTTTATTTTCGATATAAATGGACGGTTGAAAGATTAACTCCTGAACCATGAGAGGTGGCTTTATTCCAGTGAGTATAGAGGGTTGAGGAGTGACCTGATTCAGGTGGTGGAAATGTTAAAGGATTTGATAGGGTGGATATGGGGAAACTATTTTCTCTAGTGGGGCAATTAAAAACAATCAGAATCTTAAAATTAGAATGTGACTGTTCAGGAGCAAAATCAGAAAGCACTTTCTCAGATACAGAATAGTAGAATCCTGGAACCCTCTCCCTCAAATTGTTATGGCTGCTGGGGCCATTGTGTTTTATGCTTCGGAGATATGCAGAGATGATACACTCTAGGTTATATGCCTGAACAGGAGTTTTATTCAATGCTTTAAAATGTCTGCTCCCATGTTTCCAGCTGATTGCCTCAGTTTAGTTTATTTTCCTGAGTCATCACTCTCAGGCTTAACTAAACATACACAGTGAGCAGATAACAGTTAACAAGCACACATAATCAAACACTGACCAATGAACAATTGAACACCACAGGGACAAGTGGGACTTTCAAGACCGAGATCAATGGATGTCTGAAAATGTGAAGATATCTCGGAATATGGAGGAAAGGTGGGAAAGCTGAGCTGTTGTGTGACCTAACTGAGTGACAGAGTAGGTTCAAGGGGCTAAAGGGCTGATTCCTGATTCCAATGCTCTGATATTCCTACATGATCCATTCCATCTCGTAAAGCTGTGGAGATTAAAACCCCCAAACCTCCCCTGTTTCCCCTACTCGATGTGGCTCCGAAATGATTCCCCTGAATCCATTCTTCATTATTGGATCTGCTTCAGAATCCTCAGCTCTTCAAAGGTTGGCCAAGGTTTTCTGGCCCCATCGTGTGGCACCTGCCGCTGGAGATTTGGCGACCCAGTCAAAAGCCCATTGGCTTTCAGCAAGAGCGGGTGGGCGGAGCTGTAAAATCCCACCCACTGTCTTCATCAGCCGAAGCTTTGCTTCAATAACTCAATAATCTTCAAACTGAAGATGAAACACAAGCAACAGTCAATGCTGAGAATTTATGTCAAGTAAGAGGTTAACTTAAACTAAATAAACTTCACGAAATGGAGATCAGCAAATTCCTCTTGAAATAATGAGATATTCAAATCTTCCAAATTAGGTACCAGTTCCTATTTTAATAATCATTTACAATCACAGGATGTTCATTAAATTATTGACCAAATATAACAAACATTTTTGTGCAGATTATAACACCTGTTTCCCTCTCCGATTTTTATCATTTCCTTAAACGAATGTTTATCTTCTCCCAATGTTCCTATATTTTTCCCCTTTGCTCCCTCCTCCCCTCCCACACAAACCCTGAGGCCTACACACAGCTCGGGAGGCAGGAAGCCTAACCACAGATTTCTACACCAGTGTCAACAATCCCCAGTCCAAAACAAATCCCTGCGTGTAGCTCCTACGCATGTGGAACTGAATGACATCTTGTCAGGGAGACATTGCAGAGAAAGCCTGGTGATTCCTGCCTTCTCCATCTCTTTACAGACACTGTCCAGGCTGCAGATACGAGAAAGAGCTGAACTTGTAAAGTCTTCTTATCGTGTCCACGGACAGTCTATACACGGCCCAGCCAGAACTGGACACATTTTTGCGCCTTGTTGTTGAATTCGGCAAGATCTGCAACAGTGCAGGGTTCCTCTAGCGATAGGCATTGCAGGAGATGTTGCATAGTCTGTGGCTCAGTTCCACATTCACAAGTTGTCAATCAGGTTGTTTATCCCCATTTGCTTAGTGACACCTTGTAAAGTGATCGAGCTTTGATCAGGAGGGCAGTGTGTGAACTCAAGTCACACAAAATGAGGACCCAACTCACCTCCATTGTAGCCACTGGGCTAAACTGACCCTCCTTGGATTCAAGCCTCTGACCATTAACATTGAGGTGATATTGAGGATCGATGTTGGTGTTTATCAGGGGGTTATTAAAGATGAACAATAATAACATTTTTACCCAGCAATGGCCATATCCTATGAATGATTATGAAAATACCACACACTGATTGATTAGAGGGAGGTGATTCTAATAGAACAGATGAAATAATCTAATTTGGCTTCCCCAGGGAGTATTTTAGGGATTTACAGTGTGGTGTTAGCCAGGCACAGTGTGAATGTTTCAGTTCGGAGGTAATTCTGCTTAGAATCCTTTTGAAACTTTCATCTGTACATTTCCGATTGAGCAATCAGCAAACTGGGCTGGAATTATCCTGCATGTGACTGGGAATTGAGGAATGTTTCCCAAAGACCATTAGGGCCGGGTAGATGAGAATCAGTGGGTCAGATTTAGAGGAGAGTTGGCCACTAAAACCACCATGGAAGGAATAAAAACACAGCCCCCAGAAACCAGAGAAAACTGACACCCACACAAAACACTGCTCGTCACCTCAATGACCAACAAGATGCAGAAATACTCAACCATAATCGATCGTGACTGTGCGTCTTTATTACAATTTACATTTACCAAACACTGCCATTTTAACACCAGGTTTAACCTTTTTAAAATGAATGAGTTAAAGTTAATGTTAAACACTCATGACTGGAAATTCTTGACTGTTCTCTGTATCGTCTAGTTTACCACAGCCCTAGTGTTTACAGCCACTGTTACTGAACTCCATAGATCAGCTCATCGGTGATAAAGACGCTGAATGAATTCACTCCATTGCTGTCGGTTCTGATGTGTATCCCTCTCTGTGACAAGTCAGTCTCCACATTGTCTATCCAAGGAAGACAAAGGGATCACTGGAGATACAGTATCCAGGTACTTGTGGAAACCTCAGTGACACTTTGGTCCAAGCTCTGTCCCTAGTTACTGGCTAAAGGCGCATCCTCATTTGGAGCTCAGCTTGTACAAGTCAATGGTTAGAGAGCAGCCATAGGGAGGTTGGTGAACCTATAAAGAGTGGGATGGAGGGAGTGATGAGGACGATGTAGGGGTGAGAAACCACAGTGAGGAGATTTGAGAGGCTGCAGCCATTTACATCGGAGCAGAGGAGGTTATTTAACAGGAACTTGGTAAAATGATGAAGAGTTTTGATAGGGTGAATAGAGAGAGAATATTTCTTCGAATTAGAGAGTCACTAACAAGGGACTATTGAGGTAAAAGGGTCACTGAGAGAATGGAAAGAGAGATTGGGAGACAATTCTTTATGTAGAGTTATGAAAATAAGCCTCGGTTTTCTACATGACCTGGGTAATCGGTGAGAATCTCACATTTAAAGGAGAGTGGAAAAAGCATTTTCATCCGAAAAGATGCAGAGATATGGAAATACAGCAACGTAATGGGGTTAGTTCCATTCTAGCAAAGAGCTAGCACACACATGATGAGTGGAATGGCCTCCTTCAGCATTGCAGGAGGGTTCTGTGTTTTTTTATCTTCTTGTTACGATGGGCTGGAGGCTACGCAGATGACAGGCTCCACACACAGAGGTGTAAATGTCTGGGGTCAACACACCTCCAGCTCTCCAGGGCAATGCAAGGGGATTGACAACCGACTGCAATGGAATAATTCAACAGCTCATATTTACACAGTGACAACAACTGAATAAAACCCTCGAGCTGCTGCAGACCAATATTATCAAATAAAATTTAATACCAAGGCACAAATAGAAATCTGAGGCCCGCCTGACAAATATCTCAGCCAAAGCGATTGGTTGTCAGGAGAATCCTAAAGGAGGAGAGGGAGAGAGAGTGGGAGAGAGAGGTAGGGAGGAGGAGAGGTTTGAGGAGGGAATTCCTGAGCTTAGGGCCCAGGTATCTGAAGACACGGCGGCCAATGGGGGAGTGACGAATATCGGGGATGCTGAAGGGGCCAGAATTAGAGGAGCGCAGGGAGGGGTGAGGCCAGGGTTGGAAAATCGAGGCATTGCTGAACTGGGGGCCAACGTAAGTGAGCGACCAGAGGGGTGAAGTGAACTGGGTGTGAGTTAGGGCACATACAGCAGGATTCAGGGTGATCTCAATCTGGATTGTGGGGAGAAGTTGGGAGAGCAGCCAGAAGTGCGCTGGAATAGACAAGTGGAGGCTGAATAAAAGCCCGAATGAGGGTTTCAGCAACAGATGATCTGAGGCAGGTGTGAAGTCGGGAAAAGATACGGAAATGGAAAAAGCTGGTGGTCTTAGTGATGGTTCAGATATGAAGTCGGATGTTCCTCTCAGTGAGTAACCCCAGGGAACAGAGAGTGACTCTGTTCAAATTACAGATGATCATTTCCTCTCCTCTATCAGTCCATCATTTCATATTCTGAGAAATAATCTCTGATCTCACCAAATCTAAACACGATGATGACATTTGGAGGAAGCTTTGCCCATATTAAAGCCCACTTGGCAGCAGCTTCCCCTGCCCAGGATCACCAAACACAGCAAATATGAGTCAGTGTTTGAATGTGGTGGAGCTGCAGGATATAAAGACTGATCTCTGCGAGGAAAAGGCAGAGCAAGAGAGAGAAACAGCTCCTTCACTCTGAGAAAGCAGCCGGCTACTCCCACAAGAGGCAGAATGAAATCCTTCCTCCTCACCATAGCTGCAGTACAGATCCTCCACTGCTCAGGTAGGTACTGGAGGGAGAGGGACATCTCATAAAGCAGCCAGTTATTGGCAGTGAGATTCACTCACTGAGATCTTACCCCTGTGGAAAAAGAATTCACTGAAGGATGCGGCAGAGTTTTGTACAACTTTCCTTTTCTCTCTCCAGGAATACCGAGCCCGAAGGATGCTCTGAGAGTGTCAGTTATAAAACTGAACAGAATCACCGAGACCACCAATCTGTGTGGGATAACCAGGAGAAGAGTGAAGGATGTAAGTGTGTCCTGGTCTCAGTGTGTTTCACTGTCTAAAGTCTACCAGAATATTCCTGAGTGCAGTTAGACAGGGATTATTAAACAGGAGCAGAATATTCCATTCCACTCACACTGATGGGGGAATCAGCCCTGAGTAAGAACACTAGATACAGTCAGTCACTAATGACCTGTTTTCCTCTCATTAGATTAATCACACAGGAAAATTGTCCTACAAGGTGGATTTAACATTCTCTGTGAAAGAAACTGTCTGCTCCAAGAATTCCGGACTGGAATTTGATGATCCCAGCTGTCGCTTCCGTTCCAAAAAGAGTGCGGTGAGTCCGGAGTTATACTGTCGCATCAAAGCCCCCATGTGTACGGGGATATATCATAGAAACTCCCTGTGTCAGTGCTGAGCTGCTAGTGATAAAGTTGTTAAAAAGGGATTAGATTATAAGAGTAAAGAAGCTTAATACAATTAAACAGGGCACTGTGAGGACACTCCTGGAATACCGTGTGCAGTTTTTGTCACCTAACCTCAGGAAGGATGTACTTGCCCAACAGAGTCTGTAACAAAGGATCACAAGACTGGGAATGAGAATGTTGTCCGATGGAGAGAGATGGAGTAGACTAGACCTATATTCCAAGGAGAATGAGAGGCGATCGAATTGACAGTTCGAATTCTAAAAGGGACATATTTGACAGGGTAAATGCTGAAAAATGTTTCCCGAGTGGGAGAATCTAGAACACAGGACCACAGTCTCAGGATAAGGGGTCTTCTACAGTGCAGAGTTAAGGAGAAACATCTTCACTCAAAGTGTAGTGAATCTTTGGAATTCTCTACTCCAGAGAGCTGTGTTTATTCAAGACAGAGGTCGGTAGATTTTTGGGCGCTGAGGGAGTTAAGGGATACGGGATAGGGTGAGAAGGTGAATTGAGGTAGATGATCATCCATGATCGTATTGAATGTTGGAGCAGGTTGGAGGGGTCTGAATGACCCACATCAGCTCCTATTTCTGATGTTGCTATTCGATATTTGAAAAGCATTGTGCTTTATTTTGACAGGAGAAAGGTTGGTGCAGAAGTCGGGTGGAATATTTTGCTGATGAGGTTTTAGACGTTGATGTGCAGTGTCGAGGTTTGAAGACAGTCGACAGCAACAGTGACTCATCAGAGTCGAGTGAAAACAGGATTGAGGTAACATCACAATTCCCCACATCCACACAATGGGATTTCTAACATTCAGATTATTTATAAGATGTCTCATTGGTCACTGTGCTAACCATAGAAATATTCATATTATATTACAGGTCGAAACCAAATCGAAAGAGAGGTCAATCGAGGAATCTCCAGATGTGAGTATAAACTGGGATTTCTGACAGATTATTGTCATGTTGATCAGAAATATCAATATTTAAATTCCAGATGTAACTGTGTCAGTGTGGAGTGAGAGACGGAAATTTATTTTTATCTGTGATACTGGGGGAGGGGGATCCTGAGGCTGAGGATGAATTATTGGCTCTTCCTTGGGGAATGAGGGGAACTGTAGATTCAGCACAATAAATCCCAATGGATAGAGAATCTCAGTCTCCATGAGTTTCTCCATCGAGCCCACAGCCCCACTGTCCCAGGGCTGCAGTGATTATCACTGTGGTGGAGAACAGGAGATGTTTGGTGAGGATTTCCCCAATCCAACACTGAGTCACTGAATCCCAACACAGAAATATCCCAAGTTCATAATCCCTCATCTATTATTTAATGTTTATATCTTTGGACTGTAAGGTTTATTAAATTATTTATAAAATGTCTCATTAGTCCCCATTTCTGAACGTAGAAATATTAATATTTTATTCCAGGTGGGAAGCAAGTCAATAGAATCTTCACTTGAGGAGTATCGGAATGTGAGTATAATCTGAGATTTGGTGTCAGATGTTTATCAACTACAATAAACTGTTAAAACCCGGATTCAGCTGCATCAACCCCAGAATCTGAGGAATTTATTTAATTAAATCTCCACCTTGAGACATTGGAAGAGGAGATTCTGATGATCAATTGCTGTTGGATTCTTCAAGTATAGTTAGTGGATTGTTGGATTGAAGTCAGGTGGATGTTTATTACTTTCTGAATTTTGGAATATTATAGAATCAGAGAGAACTCTCTCTCCTAACAACAACCATGATAACAGGAAAGATACAAGAGATGGGTCATGAGTGCAGCATCATTAACATTCTCCTCATCTTATAGATAATAATTACTGGTTTCTCTCACACACTCAACTCAACAGAGACCGATTAATAGGGAATCTCAGTCTCCATGAGTTTCTCCATCCAGCCCACAGCCCCACTGTCCCAGGGCTGCAGTGATTATCACTGTGGTGGAGAACAGGAGATGTTTGGTGAGGATTTCCCCACTCCAACACTGAGTCACTGAATCCCAACTCAGAAATATCCCAAGTTCATAATCCCTCATCTATTATGTAATGTTTAAACCTTTGGACTGTAAGGTTTTTTTTAATTATTTATAAAATGTCTCATTAGTTCCCTGTTCTGAATGTAGAAATGTTAATATTTTATTCCAGGTGGGAAGCAAGTCAATAAAATCTTCACTTGATGGGTCTCGGAATGTGAGTATAATCTGAGATTTGGTGTCAGATGTTTATCAACTACAATAAACTGTTAAAACCCGGATTCAGCTGCATCAACCCCAGAATCTGAGGAATTTATTTAATTAAATCTCCACCTTGAGACATTGGAAGAGGAGATTCTGATGCTCAATTGCTGTTGGATTCTTCAAGTATAGTTAGTGGATTGTTGGATTGAAGTCAGGTGGATGTTTATTACTTTCTGAATTTTGGAATATTATAGAATCAGAGAGAACTCTCTCTCCTAACAACAACCATGATAACAGGAAAGATACAAGAGATGGGTCATGAGTGCAGCATCATTAACATTCTCCTCATCTTATAGATAATAATTACTGGTTTCTCTCACACACTCAACTCAACAGAGACCGATTAATAGGGAATCTCAGTCTCCATGAGTTTCTCCATCCAGCCCACAGCCCCACTGTCCCAGGGCTGCAGTGATTATCACTGTGGTGGAGAACAGGAGATGTTTGGTGAGGATTTCCCCACTCCAACACTGAGTCACTGAATCCCAACTCAGAAATATCCCAAGTTCATAATCCCTCATCTATTATTTAATGTTTAAACCTTTGGACTGTAAGGTTTTTTTTAATTATTTATAAAATGTCTCATTAATCCCCTGTTCTGAATGTAGAAATGTTAATATTTTATTCCAGGTGGGAAGCAAGTCAATACAATCTTCACTTGAGGAGTATCGGAATGTGAGTATAATCTGAGATTTGGTGTCAGATGTTTATCAACTACAATAAACTGTTAAAACCCGGATTCAGCTGCATCACACCAGAGTCTGGGTCAGCACCATGTTCTCATTTAATTAAATGTATGTCTGGAGCTGAGACGTTTAAAGGATTCACATTTCCTCATTTATGGTTTTAATTATCAATGGGTTAAAGATAATTTCAATGCTCAATATTCGTTATAAATTGTCTCATTGGTTCCCTGTGACAAACAAATAAATCTAAATATTTTAATACAGGTGAAAAGCAAATCAGCAGAAAGATCGCTTGATGTGTCTTCATATGTGAGTATAAACTGGGACTGTGTGTCCGAGAGCTGCCTCTTGACCATCAACAACAATTAAACATTGACCTCAGATTGAACTCAGTACATCTGAAAATGACCGTCTGTTGATTCTGTTCATTCTAGGAGCACAATGATGATTCAAGAGCCCGACACTAACCATGAATGAAACTTCTGAAAGACCGAGCTTGGTGTGAACACAAGAAAACCTCATTCTGATTCAAGAAGATGTTATCAATTGTACTTTACTTGATCATATATCAGGGCGGGAGGGGCCTGGGGTTCCTGATTGTACATTTTACTGTAACTGGGAGATTCTGTAGTTTGTAAATGTTCTGTCCTTTGGTGTGTGTTGTTGTCTTGTATTCTGTGGATCACATTAAAAGTGTAAAGAGAATATTCCTTGATGTTCTCCGAATGTTATTTCTCATGTCACTGATGGGATGGGTGTTCAGACAGACACAGCTCTCGAACAAGCCTGTCACACACTGTGACCACTTTCCCCAGTCTGCTGGTAGCTGCTGAGATTCTGGGGCTTCACAACTGAAACAGGTGAGGGATTGTGTCCAAGTGGGATTGTACAAAAACTCCTCATTTCACTCATTTGGAGTTTCCAATCATTGGGCTGTATGTTTGTTAAATCTGTGAAAGTGGAGATTTGCTCATTGGAGAGATAGAAACAGTGAATGTTGCTGAAGCTTGTCTTGTTGGAATCATGTTTAACTCTTAGCAGAAAGCCTACTGCATAATTATTCCCCGTGTCTTAAATAACTGGAGCTTCCTTGGAGAAGGAACAAGGAAATATATATTGACAATGTCCAGAATTGGTTTTCTCTGCTACTTGCTCTGAAACCGGCTCATGAAACTCACAGTGTAGCAATGACTATAAAATTCCCAAATTCCCCCTCATTTTACTCCACTAGTTGTAGGCAACGATAGCGATCTAATAACCGTTCCAGAGATGATGTTACACCGTGTTGGAGCCAAATATCCCAGAGCACGTGACATTTGTGGAAATTAATTTGGAAAGGTGGAGGAACACTGACAATAAAAGATTACAAAAAGATCAAAGTGAGGGAGGATCTTGGCACAGAAGGTGAGGAAGTAGAGTTAGGGGAGAGGGTGGTGTAATGGTGATGTGACTGGACTAGTGATCCAGTGGCCCAGGCTAATGCTCTGGGGACTCAATTAATAAACCTCAAACTGAAAGCTAGCCTCAGTAATGGTGACCATTAAACTAATGGGATGTCCTAAAAACCCATCTGGTTCACTAGTGTCCTTTGGGGAAGGAAATCTGCCGTCCTCTCCTAGCCTGGCCAACATGTCACTCCAGACCCACAGCCATGTTGACTCTTAACTGCCCTCTGAAATGGCCGAGCAAGACATTCAGTTCAAGGGCAATTAGGGATGGGCAACAAATTTTGCCAGTGACGCTCACATCCCATGAAAGATTTTTTTTAAATCAGTAAGGGCGGATGTAAGAAACAGGAAACACTGGTGGGAGTAGTTTATAGGCCCACCTAACAGCAGCTATACTGTTGGATAGTGTATTCGTCATGAAATAAAAGGCAGTTTTAAGAAAGGCAATGCCATGGTTGTGGGAGATCGGACAAATCAAATCGGCAAAAGCAGTTTGCAGGATGAGTTCATGAAATGCATTTGAAACAGTTTCCTTGAATAACATGTTTTGCAACCAACCAGGAAAGAGGCTATTTTAGATCCTCTCTTGTGTAATGAGAGGGATCCTCTGAGGAATAGGGATCAAGATAGAATTTCGCATCAAGTTTGAGAGTGATGTACTCGAGTCCAAAACCAGAGTGTTAAACTTAAATAAAGCCAATTCCGTAGGTCTGAAGGACATGCTGGCTTGGATGGATGGGGAAATTAGATGAAAGCTATGGTGGTCGACAAACACTGGCAAACATTTAAAGAAATATTTCATAATTCTCAACGAGCATACGTTCCATTGAGAAACCAAAACTCCATGAGATAAGAGATTGATGGGAGGCTGACTAAAGAAATTAAGGATAGTATTAGATTAAAAGGAGAGGCTTTTAATGTTTCAAAGGATAATACTAAGCCTGAGGATTGGGAAAGTTTAAGGAAGCAGCAAAGGGTGACCAAAATATCGACAAAGATGTAGAAAATATAAGAATAAACTAGGCAATATTAAGAATATGGTATGAGCTTTCACAAGTATATACAAAGAAGAGTAGTGAAAATAAACATTGGTCCCTTAGAGGCTGAGACAGGAGAAATTATCCTGGGGAATTTTGTGATATGATGTACATGAACTTTAAGGGAGCATATCTTAAACTGCTGTCAAACACCACCACTGAGATAGGATGTAGTCCCATGATCCTGTACTCAGATAACAGCAACAGTTGTAAAAGTCAGACGTGTATACATAGCCTCCTGGCTAACACAGCATGTAAACAGTCTTGTCTTCAAATAAAGTATCCACATTATTGTTCTACCAATCCTTGTCCTATGATTGATATGTTTACAATGAATAGATGTAAGCTCATTCCTTCCCACTGTTTTTTAGTCCAGATGGTGAAAAAGAGGACCCTCCCCCAACAGGGGACGGGGAAGTGACAGAGATATTGAAAAAATATTTAGTGTCTACCTTCCCAGTAGAAGATACAAAATGTACCAGAAATGGCGGAGAACCAAGGGTCTAATGGGAATGAGGAACTTGAAGTAAATCCTATTTGTAAAAGGAAAAGTTTTGGAGAGATTAATGAGACTAAAAACCAACAAAGCTCCAGGACCTGACAGGCTCTGAAAGAGGGAGCTGCAGGGATAGTGAATGCCCTATTAGCTTCCAATATTCCCCAGGGTATGGAACAGTCCCAGCAGATCATTCATTTGCAAACCTAACACTGTTATTCAAGAAAGGGGAGGGAGAGAGAGAACAGGGAACTACAGTTAGTTTAACAACAGCCATCGGGAAAATGCTGGAATTCTTTACGTTTTAAGATGTTTTAGGCAGTTTTATGAAGATATAAATCGCAGGGAAGATGAAGGGAAATGGTAGATGCAGTGCATTTGAATTTTTAATACTTATTTGATAAGGTGCCACATGGGAAGTTGTTGCACAGCGTTTGGTTTTGGATTTGAAGTTTGCGATTCGGGACAGTTGCCACCCTGCTCATATGTAAACTCCTGCCTGGTAACATTGGGTTTGTCAACGCAAAGGGCGCCGAGGTCAACAGCCTGTCCGCCATTTTGAATGGGCAATTGAGCGTGTCGACAAGCCAACTGACCAGAATATTACGCTGCCCCCATGTGATGCGGCTGGCACGGGCAAGTAGGCAAGTGGGGAGTCTGAAACAAGAACAGAAAATTCTGGAAAAACTCAGCCGCTCTGGCAGCATCTGTGGAGAGTAAAAAAAAAACAGAGCTAACGTTTCGAGTCCTTATGACCCTTCTTCAGAGCATGGGGAGTCCTCTTTTTCACCATCTGGGCTAAATAAAAGTGGGAAGGAAGGAGAGTACATCTTTTGGAGGGCACAACACGTATACCCCCCTCTCCTCTAGATGATTACCCCGCCCCTTTTGTGTCTCCCTGCTAGCCCCCAAATCCCATGCCCCCATCTCCCCCTTCCTCGGGTGCACAGTACCCCCACCGCCCCAAAAATCCCAGGCTCACCTGAGTCCGGATCCCCTGGGATATCTTGCTAGCTTTATCGTAGGTCTGCTTGCAGTTTCAGCAGCATCCACTGCTGAACGATGGCGCTGTTGAGCCTGCCGGAGCTGCTGGCCAATCAGATTGCCCAGCAGCTCTTGAGGCGGGACTTCCTCCCACCTGAGTGGCGGGAGTGGCACTCCCTGCCCGTTAAGGCAGCCCGGGGTGTATTATCACTGCGGAACGGCCTTGTTTTAAGATGGTCATTTTGTGACTGACTTGTACAACAGGGGGATGAGCAATACGCCCCCATGTACAACTCACACCACAGGCTCATGGTGTCGGGGGTCATATATTAGCGTGGATAGAGGATTGGTAGGATCAGGTACAGATCTTACAGAGAGAATTAAAGCTCTTACTCTCTGAGATAAGGCAGACGTATAGAGAGCTGTCCTTTGGAGGAAGGGGGGGAAAGGAATTTAGGGGACGTGAGACCCACAGTCAGTGGAACCGCACGAGGCCACAAGACAGCACTCCGCTGTCGGAGAAAGTGCAATGATCCGACAAGGTGTCAGCTGTGGTTGTGGCGGTGATGTGACAAACCCAACGTGTGACAGATAGATAATCTCAGGGAAAGCAGATATTACATTCTGCAAGTGTTCACCTGCTTCCTCGTGGGGTGTCACAGTGAGCAAGCAATTCACAGACACAGTTACTCTGACCCTTGCATCCCTCCAGAATCGCCTGCCCTCAGTTGGCTCTCATGTGGAACTTCCCCTTCCCCAGTGACACTCCCACTCAGACGTTAATATTCACCCACACGCGGTTCACTTGTGACATCAAGGAAATGAGACGCCTCGGGCAGTGTTACAGGAAAATTCACCTCTCCAAAACAGGGGAAATTGCCGATGATTCGTAGAGAATCATCGATTGGTTACAGCACAGCAGGGGGCCATTCGACCCACTATGTCCATGCTAGCTCTCTGTAAGAGCAACTCAGCTACTCCCGCCCCCACCACCCCTTCCCAGCAGCCCTGCAATTGTTTCTCCGCAGATAGTGATCCCGTTCCCTTTGGAAATCCTGAATTGAACCTGCCTCACCCACGCTCTCGGGCAGCATATTTCAGATCCGTAACCTCTCGCTGTGTGAAAAACTTGCTCGTCGTGTGTCACCTTTGGCCCTTTTGCCAATCACCTTAAGCCAGTTTCCTCTGGGTCTTGGTCCTTCTGCCAATGGGGACAGTCTCTCCCTATCTACTCAGTCCAGACCCCTCATGATGTTGAATACCTCCATCGAACCTCCTCTCAAACTTATTGGCCTGGACTATTCGACTGCTGGAGTTTCCCCTCCTGCCATTCGATAAATCGGCAGCGAACACAACATCACTGATACCACCCGCCCCGCAGCCATTTCACGCCCCAGCTAGCTGGAGGTGGGGCTCCCACCCCTCACTCGGGAGGAAGTCCCGCCTCAGAGAGCTTGCTGGCCAATCTGATTGGCTGACAGCTCTGGCCCCAGCAGCGCCAGGAGCTGCAGTGGAGAGGACGGGGACTACAAGTGGTCTCCAACACCAGGTCAATCTTGGGGGCCTTAGGATGGGGAGGAGAGACGAGACACCAGGGGGAGGGGCATGATCAGGGAGGGGGTAGGGACTGGGCAGCCCGAAAATTGAGGCTGGGCGGGAAACGGCCTTTATGTGGTCTTTACTTGGCCCCAGTTGGGGCGAGGGCCTTGGGTCCAGCCTAGGCCTCACCCATCCCACTATCAAATTGGGGAGAGGTCGGGGTGGGCGAGACCCCGGTGGGAGGGCCATCCGTAGAATTTTATAGCCACCCCCCCCCTCCCTCCCACCTACAAACTCGCCATCGGGGGAACGTAAAACCCTGCCCCCCTTCTCTCAGGGGACCAACCCTCGCATCTCCAACCTGTCTGCAGAGCTGAAGTTCCTCATCCCTGTAACTGTTCTCATCAATCTATTCTGCACCATCTCCCATGTCTTCTCATCCTTGCTAAAGTGTGGTGCCCAGAATTGGACTCAATTCTCCAGTTGAGGCTGACCCAGTGTTTAGAAAGGTTCATTATAACTCCCTTCCTTTTGCACTCTTTATGCCACAAAGCCCAGGATCCTGTATAACTTAGTGACAGCTTTCTCAACCTGACCGCTTACCTTCAACTATTTGTGCACATACACTCCCACACCCCTCTGCTCCTGCACCACATTTAGAATTGTACCCTTTACTTTATACCCTAACAAAATGCACTACGTCACACTGCTCTGCATTAAATTTCATCTGCCACATGTCCGCCCATTCTACCACTATGTCCTCTTGAAGTCTATCGCTGTTCCTCTCACAAATTTTGAAATTGTGTCCTATACACCCATGTCCAGGTCAAGTTATCCAAGTGTTAATTTTTATTGTGGATTATTGTTGCATTAAACTGACTGGCCTCTAGTTGCTGGGCTTATCTTTGAGTTAGTAGATAGAGATAGTTTAAGTAAGTAATATTTGTATTTATGTGTGTTACAAATGTGTTTTAGATTTAATGTTTAAGTTAATATGTATTTCTGTATCTGCATGTTAAGAAAGCTTAAATTGAGTTTTAGTTTCACTTTAAAAGGTGCCTGCATTTCAAATGAGAGTTTTACGACTGTGACAGCTAAGTTAAGCAAACATAAATTGGAAAAACTGGGCTGTTGCCTAGCAACAGGGATCCAGAGAAGCAGGTCCCTCCCACAGACACACACAGAAAAACTAAAGAAACAGCAGTTTTGAGTTCAGTTTGAAGGCAGTTGCCAAGCAGAAGCCACCTAGAAGGGACAGGTAGCCAGTCCCAAGCTAAAATTGGGTGAAAGCAGCTGCCAGAGAGAGACTGTGGCAAAAGAGACAAATTGCAATTGTCAAGCTAAAGAAGAAAACCCTAAAATCCAGGGGTGCGGAACAGGGGAAAGTCCCAAGCAGACCCTCTAGTCAAAGGAAGGACAGAAACCTGGGAAAGGTCCTGTGAAGTGAAGTTAAGAGTGATGGGCAGAGAAAGGCTCCAAGCTTCAAGCTTCAAGCTCCAGGCTGCAGGAGACAGAATAAAAGCGATGTAAAGGCTTGTGAGAAGTCAGAAGGCCCAAGGAGGCAACTGAAGGTCTGTAACTCTTTGCTGTGGTCATGTGAAGCGTGGTACGGTTGACAGCTGAGTCAGTGAGAGAGAGTGTATGGAAGACAGCTTGAATGCATGTGGTGACCCAGGGAAGAGGAACAGTGGAAAGAGAGTTAGAAACCCTGGAGGTGAACCCTTGCGGAAGGCGTCTGAAAGAAAGCATTGGCTTGGGAGAAGATTCCAAGACGAGTTCTTGGAGAGTGGAGATTGGAAATCCTCATGTGAAAGATGGAGTTTAGTGAGACTGATTGGCTCACTGTGTGACAAGCGTCTGGGGGGATTTGAGGAGAGATCCATAGCATCTGTTTGAGATGGGATCTGTCACTTGGTTTCAGAGTGTGGTGTGTCTGACCACAGGGTACCATAGTTCTACATGGACTGTGTACTTACTGTGAACATTAGAGTATAAGATAGCTTTTGAAACTTGTGTTATCCTTATAAATCTGTATACATCTGTAAAGGTATGATTGTGGGTGAAGGAGTATTGTAGTATAGTTCATCTTTTCTTGTTGAATAAATGTTTTATTCTTTTGTTAAAAGTTCATCAGCTGACTCCTGTGACTCTGTTCAGTAGCGACTCTCCTCATATCTACACAAACAAATAAAAGTTAGGATCCATCAAACTGGGGATCCACCCCGGGATCAGGCTTGTCCAGTTGTAACCTCAGCTTGGATCATAACACTTGCACTGTTTTTTGAACAAGGGTGCAACATTTATAATTCTCAGTCCACTGGCACCATCCCTGTATCTAAGGGGGATTGGGAGATATAGCCAGGGCTTCTGAAATTTCCCCCCCTCCCTTCTCTCAGTATCCTTGGATGCATCTCATCCAGTCCTGGCTTATCAACTTTAAGTGTAGTCAGCCTATCTGGTACCTCCATGTTATCAATTTTTAGCCAATCCGGTGTTTCAATTGCTTCCCCTTTCACTTTGCCAACATCTTTTTCCTTGGTAAATGCAGATGCAAGGAATTGATTTAACACCTCGGCCTCCATGCGAAAACTCCCCTTTTGGTCCCTAATTTGGTTCCAGCCCAAGAAACTTCAGTCAACAGGCAGATGACCGCTGGACACTAGGATGAAGAGACAATGCAGATATTGAGCACCAACTCCTCTGTGGTCGTAGGGGGTGTTAAACACGGAGACTCCACGTCCACAGTGAGTTTGTTCAGGGCCAACTGAAAATGTTGGAAGTTAAAGAAACTTCTATTATGTAGCCGCCGATATGCAGCTATTATTGTGACCAGACACCTAAAAGGACAGGAAAGGAAGTGGGAACGGTAAACTTACATAACCTTAATTCTTAGTGATTATTTTTAAACCCATAGAAGCCACAGGCAGAGAATCAATGGAAGGAGCACCAGGGAATTATTTACCAGGATGTTGTGTCACAGGCCAGCTGCCCCGAGAAATTCTTCTGCTCGTGTGGTCACCTGTGCACTATTCACCAGCCCAAAGACCCATGTGGCAGTTTAGATGAGGATTCACCACTGGGTGAGGCACAGACCACAGGAACTCAGGGAGTGTAGTCTGTAGCTCATCCTACAGGAGGAGGGTGTGGGGCTTCATAGGGTTCCAGAGGTAAGACAAACCTCAGAGACATCACGGGATCACATGTTTGTGAAGGACCATCATTTCGATTCTGTTTTTTTTTTGTTCATTTACAGGATGTGAGTGTTGCTCAGTGTTTATTGCCCATCCCTAATTGCCCTTGAGAAGGTGGGTGGTGAGCTGCCTCCTTGAACTGCTGCAGGGTATCTCCGTGAGGTCTGTACCCCCTCCAGGTTTACTTGGGTTCATGGCAGACTCCTGTACATCCCTTGCTCCTGTGTACAAAGGGGTTCCCACTGCAAACCCCAGGTTGAATTTCCGGATGGTGTTTACCAAACTTTGACCAGACAGGGTCAAGATTCAGTCAACCAAAATGAAGCCAGAAACTCCCAAAGCGCAGCCTGAGGAAGAATGAAACATTCGAAAAGACCGAAGACAAACGGCGGAATTTTCAAGTCCGGGCCCAAAATGCTGTGACGGGCGAGAGGGCGGGCGAGAGGGCGGGAGAGAGGGCTGGTGAGAGTGTGGGCGAGAGGGTGGGCGAGAGGGCGGGCGAGAGGGCTGGCGAGAGAGCGGGCGAGAGGGCTGGCGAGAGGGCGGGAGAGAGGGCGGGCAAGAGAGTGGAAGAGAGGGCAGGCGAGAGGGCGGGCGAGAGGGTGGGCGAGAGGGCTGGCGAGAGGTCGGGTGAGAGGGCTGGTGAGAGGTCGGGCGAGAGGGCTGGTGAGAGGGCTGGCGAGAGGGCTGGCGAAAGGACGGGCGAGAGGGCGGGCGAGAGGGTGGGCGAGAGGGCTGGTGAGAGGGCTGGAGAGAGGGCTGGCGAAAGGGCGGGCGAGAGGGCTGGTGAGAGGGCGGGCGAGAGGGCTGGCAAGAGGGCGGGTGAGAGGGCTGGCGAGAGGTTGGGCGAGAGGGCTGGCAAGAGGGCGGGTGAGAGGTTTGGCATGGCTCCTATTGGCCAGCGAGGTGGGCTGCCTCACTGGATCACCAGCTTTTGGCCTCATTATGTATGCGTAAATGTGCCCAGGTCGGACCTCGTGGTGGGACGGGCTGGGAGTCGCCCACCCCAGCATTACCCCATCGGCCCTTGTCTCCTGGTGCCATATTTAAACGGCGCCCACGCACACATTCACTCTGCCCAGCCCAGGCCCTGTCGCGGTGAATGATGACCCCCCACCGCCAGAAGGGGAAAATGCTGCGGGTCCAAGTTCAGCGACCAGGCACTGGAGGGCCCTGGACCCCAGGCAGCCGGGGACCAGCGGGAGGTCCTTTACCCCCGTGATGTGAGCCTGAGGCCTGCTAACCTCACAACCAAGGCCTGGGAATGGGTCGCCAGTGCGGCCAGTGCCAGTGCTCTGCAGGAGGGGACTGCTACCCAGTGCAGGAAGAGGGTGAATGATCTCGTCCGCTCCGCCAGGGTAAGTCAACCTTCCCAATCTCAGCTCCCACTCTCCCAAGGCCATCAGGCATTGCCTGGGCTACAGTCCACAGGGATCTCACGCACTACCCACACAAGGGGCATCACCACTGACTCCCTCACGCACACTTTGACATCTTCATCTCCTCTCACATCTGCACAAGCCACATCTTCAGCCCTTACCCAGGTCCACTCAGCACACACACACACACACACACACACAAGGCAGGCATCCTTATCATCTGCTTTGACATCTGTCCTGCTCACAGTCTGTCCGTCTGTCTCTATGCAGGGCAAGATCACCCTGAACAACAGGGAGAGATCCCAGGTTAAGGGGGTGGGAATGCCGGAGCTCAGGCCACTCACCCCCCCCACTTTGAAGACTGTGAGGTTGAGTGTCTTGGGTTACAGGAAGATATAGACGGGATGGTCAGATGGGCAGATAAGTGTCAGATGGAATTTAACCCTGAAAAGTGAGAGGTGAAACACTTTGGAAGGAGTAATTTGACAAGGAAATATTCAATGAACGGCATGGTACTAGGAAGTTCTGAGGAACAAAGGGACCTTGGCGTGTGTGTCCATAGATCTCTGAAGGCAGAGGGGCATGTTAGTGGGGTGGTGAAAAAGGGTATATGGGACACTTGCCTTTATCAATCGAGGCATAGATTACAAAAGTAGGGAGATCATGTTGGAGTTGTATAGAACCTTGGTGAGACCACAGCTGGAGTACTGTGTGCAGTTCTGGTCACCACATTATAGGAAGGATGTGATTGCACTGGAGGGGGTGCAGAGGAGTTTCACCAGGATGTTGCCTGGGGTGAAACATTTAAATTATGAAGGGAGGTTGGATAGACTTGGGTTGTTTTTGTTGGTGCAGAGAAGACTGAGGGGCGACCTGATCGAGGTGTACAAGATTATGAGGGGCACGGACAGGGTGGATAGGGAGCAGCTGTTCCCCTTAGTTGAAGGGTCAGTCACAAGGGGACATAAGTTCAAGGTGAGGGGCAGGAGGTTTAGGGGGGAATGTGAGGAAAAACTTTTTTACCCAGAGGGTGGTGACGGTCTGGAATGCGCTGCCTGGGAGGGTGGAGGAGGCAGGTTGCCTCACATCCTTTAAAAATACCTGGATGAGCACTTGGCACATCATAACATTCAAGGCTATGGGCCAAGAGCTGGTAAATGGGATTAGGTAGGTAGGTCAGGTGTTTCTCACATGTCGGTGCAGACTCGATGGGCCGAAGGGCCTCTTCTGCACTGTGTGATTGTGTGTGATTCAGTGGGGCAGGGTCATCAGAGGCTGTCTGCAGGTTAGATCGGAGGGTGGAGGAGTCTGTCCGTGTTCAGGCTGATGCCAGTGCACCGAGGTCACCATGGAGACCTTGGCCCAGCAGGTTCTGCCGGCTGTGCATAAGGACCAGCACATCATCACTTCAACCATGAGAACATTCTAGCAGTGGCCAGGTGAGAAGAGGGATGGGGCACCTCAATCTCCCTCCAGGAGTCCCTGGTCCTCAAGGAGTGAGGGAGGGGCCCTCGGGCACCCACAGGGAAGAGGGACGTCAACCGGGTACCCCGGGGTGGGATCTTCCGGCCCCAACTGCCGCCGGGATCATCCGGTCCCACCAAAAATCAAGTCAATCTGGCAAGTCATCCCCCGTCTGGTGGCTCCAGGTTGTGTAGAGCACAGCGAACCACAGTGATGCAGGAGACCCTGTGGGGAGAGCAACACTCAGCTGGCCCATACACTGGAAACGCACCTTCAACATGCCAATGGGCTGATCAACCGGAGAGTGCGTCACAGAATGAGCCATGTCGTACGGCTCCTCTGAAACACTTTGTAACAGGCCTCATTAGCCACATCTTTTTGGGGGATAGTCCTTTTCTCCGAGGAGCCAATCCTGGATGTACTGAGGGTCCTCGGAGACCTGTGGCTCCTGTGAGCGACTCAGGGTGTAAGTGTTGTGGGGGGTCCCAGGGTATCTGGCACTGACCTGTACAACCTGCCTCTGCTGGTTACAGATCAGCCAGGGGTCAGTGGACGTTCGGCCGGGCTGTTAAATCCTCCTGGGGCTGGCCCCTCCAAAACGGGAGCAGAAACCCCCGGCCCCCAGGGCCTTCCACACAGGCCCTCTTCCTCTGACCCCCTCAATTCCAGCTCCACAGGCCGAGGAGGGCACAGCTGGCCCACAGCAGGAGCACCCAGACCAGGCCTTGGCCCTGCAGTGGACGCCTGTCAAGGTCATCACGGACAACAGGGCGTAGCAGTCAGCAGCAAGGCCACTGGCTCCAGCTAAATGGCGGTTGGTCAATGTGTATCTGAGACTTGCGCCAGAGGATCATATCACGTGGCCTCATGAGGATAGATATTCAGCCTGGTTCATTCACCTGATGCTTCTGCGCTGAGGAGTGGTCTGTCTGGTCCATATAGGTTTTTATGTGAAGCTGCATTGGAGTCAATCTCACTCGGTGCATCTTTCAATGGACTCCATGTAATGGCTGCCAGGCTTGAGCGTGGGTTACATATCTACAATGTTCGGGGATCTTACATGCTCCTGCAGTGATATGTCACGTCCATGTTTACAGCTGGACATCAGCCCTATAGTGGTCCCCACTTGTCCCCCTGAAAAATAAGAGCTATGGACCCAGCTAACGTTGAGTGAATCCTGAAATGTCCGCTAGAGGCAACGACTATGTGAGATCGAGGGTGTGGGTCAAGGCCCCAGATGCCGGACTATTACATGGGCAGATGCCGCCCTGGGCCTGAGGGTGTGGCTGGCCCAAACCCCTGGGGCAGCTCTCCGATGGGCAATCGTTCATGGTGACCTGATCGCAAGGGTGCCACCCGTGTGCCTGGTCTCCGTGTTAACATCTGAGACTCCTGGAATGAAAATGTGGAGGGCCTCAAATGGGATCGGAGCTAAGCTCCACTACACCTGATGTGTGCTCTTTATTATCAGAGCATTAACTAATAAATGTCTCGATGCAGTGTCTGTATTCTCAGGCCCACAGATACAAAGGCATGGCTGAAACAGGAAACTGCAGGTGAAGACATGCCCATGAGTGATTGTCAATGATCAGGCAATGCGGCTGCGGAAGCCCTCACAGTGCACACCAAAGTGACTGACCCACTTCCATCACTGAGACTGACAGGTCACTGGGCCCTAAAGAACGATCTCGTGCTGGGCACCTCAGTATGAAGACGGGACATGGGCACTGACCTGGCATGAGGGATGGTCTGTGGAGAGATGCCACATATCGGATTCAGATTAGAGCTCAGGTATCAAAGTGAGAACCAAAGGGTGCTGACTGTCCTCCTTGAGGCACCTAGCAATACCCCAGGAATACTGCCAGCAGCGCACTAAGGTTGGCAGTGCTTCTCCTGCCCCTTGAAGGCTGCCCTAGGCAGTGAAATGCCTGAAGAAACTAAGCCATGTCCACTCTGTCCACCGTGCACGTGGGGGGAACCGTGATCCCATAACAGAGCAGCCACATGCTACAGAGGCTGCTGAGCATCCCAGGGATGAGGCCACAGTCTCACAAGGTTGTTACTACTCATTCTGAGAGTGATGTCCTTCACTGAGATGCTGAGGATAGCAACGAAGGTGTTAATATCGAGGCAGCATGGAGGGCGCCTGAGCTAGTCCATCCTGGACCCTGGTGGCTATGAGCATTCACGGGCACGTCGGCCATGCCTGGCCTGAGCTACCTCCTCTTGCTCTGGAGCCCCAGCTTCCTAGCCCTCATCAAGCTGAACCCCCTCCACGTCCCCCTCATTGGAGGAGACGTGCAGATCCTCCATCTCTCCGTCTGGCCAGGTTGTGTAGAGCACAGCGAACCACAATGATGCAGGAGACCCTGTGGGGAGAGCGCTGGAGAGCAACACTCAACTGGCCCAGACATCGGAAACGCACCTTCAACATGCCAATGGGCTGATCAACCAGAGAGTGCGTCACAGAATGAGCCGTGTCTTACTGCTCCACTTTGTGTCCGCCTAACAGGCCTCATTAGCCACATCTTTTTGGGGGATAGTCCTTATCTCCGAGGAGCCAATCCTGGGTGTACTGAGGGTCCTCGAGGATCTGTGCTGCCTGTCAGTGACTCAGGGTTTAAGACTGTGGGAGCTCCCAGGGTATCTGGCACTGACCTGCAAAGCCTGCCTCTGCTGGTTACAGAACAGCTGCACACTGAGAGAGTGGAAGCCTTTTCTATTGATGAAGTGTAGTGGCTCTTAATGCCACATGGGTGCTGTCGATGGCCCTCTACCCCTGCGAGGAGCCAGAGATCGATGTAAACCCCACTCCTCTGGCAGCCTGGCTGTGTCCATCCAGAGAGAGCTGGATTTAACCCTGTGCCTTACTGGATAGGATGCCAGTGACCTCTCAGACGCAGTTATGAGCAGATGCTTGGGATATTCCACAGAGGTCCCCAGTGCAGCCCTGGGAATGAGCCACTCACAAAGGTGTTGAGTGCAGTGATCACCTTTAGAGCCACTGGCAATGGATGTCCCCCAAGTCCCAGCAGAGGCAACTCCTCCTGAAGGATGTGGTAGATATGACCCACCACAGGCCTTGACAAGTGAAGGCGTCCGCGGACCTGTCTCTCGCTCATCAGTGGGTATGAGGGGCAACTTCAGTTACACCCTTAGTTGTGCCCAATGCCTCCACGGGATGAGTCTGTCAGCCTCAGTGCCTGGGTCTTTCTGGGACCTCGCTGGTCCATGTTCCTCATGGTGAGGCTCTTCCCCCTGTCCTGCCTGACAGAAACAGGCCCTTCTCCTCCTCCTCAGCTGCCTGGTTGCCAGGAAACAGGCAATGGTTGCCTGCTGCTTCCATACGCCATTGCTGCTGGTCTCTATGGAAACATTGAACAGATATATGACTGGACAGACCCCTACAACGATCACCTTCCGGTTCCAAGCCTGGGAGTCACTGTGAAGCCCTTGGATAGGCCTCACTCCAGGCATTCCATCCCTGGATCACCCCTCGCAGCCTTGAGCATCAGTGGAAACCGTCCCCCCTCCACTGCACTCAGCCCCCACCCACACACCCCACCCCACACACCACACCCACACACCCCACCCACACACCCCACCCCACACACCCCACCCACACACCCCACCCCACACACCCCACCCACACACCCCACCCCACACACCCCACCCACACACCCCACCCACACAAAGGCCCCAGGCATGACAGTGTTTCCAGAAAGGGGTTTGGACCTGGATGGGTACAGCCGGGCACTAGCGGTGTTAGCCAGGGCTCTGACAGGCTGATGCCCTTGGATTAGGCCGCAGCCTAAACTTGCACTAAAGCAGTGGCTGTAATCGGGGCCTGGCGGAGGGAGGGGGATGTGTGAAGCTTGGGCCTGTCAGCTCCGGGTATAGAGGCCTTTGGGGCATGAGGCATATGCAGTTTGGCTGTTGTCCCTTTCCAGTTGGATCATTCGGAGGGTTACACTTTCCTACGAGAGGGGGGCAAATGGTCATCGGAACACAATGGAAATGCAGCCCCAGGACAGGATGGATTCTCGGAAGAACGTGCCCCATGAGTTAAAGTGCCCACACCTTTCAATTGGCATTTGAGGCTTCCTAACATGTCCCAGCTGCGCAGTGATCTCCAGTTAGCAAAGCGTTTGTTCAGTAGTGTGCCCCTTCACTTGGCTCAAAAGCACAGGGTTCAACTCCTCCCTCAAGCCCTTAGACCCCACCCCTGGTGAATCACTCCAGAGCTTATTTATGTATTGCCCCTTTGGAGAACCTCGCAATGTGGTGGTGCTCAGGTGTTACTATGAGACCAGCCAACCACCCACCCCTGGCACCACTGAACTCCCCCCCACATCCTCCTGGAAGACATAATGTGCCGGTTTCCCCTCCCCCACCCGTCATTCACCCTCTTCCCTCCCCCCTCTAATTCTGGATCCCATTGTGATGGTTGTAGATGCCCCTCTCCTCCCCCCACTCCGAACCGTTTAACGCTGATGTCCCAAATGCCCCTCGTCGACCCAGCCCCCTCCCCCTCTTCAGGCCCGATGCACAGTGAGGTACCAAGACTGGCCCCCGCCGTGTGACAGAGTGCCCCCCCCTGACTGTATTACACACCCCAGCCCCCCCGCCATCTACAGACTGAAGACACCTTCCCCTGACTGTGACAGGGACGCCTGAGGCCTAATACCAATCCAACAGCCCCTGGGACCGGTGTGTGTGAGGGACTGACCATGCCCTGGTCACCATGCTGGCCACAACTGGCTCAGGATGGACAGACCCTTCCCCTCCCTGTACTGGGCCCAGGCTTGTCAAGCACAGCCCTCTAAATTGGTGCGCAATTGCCCAGGACAGTGTATGATTTCTGGTTTGACTAACTTCACCCCCCACCCACCCCCCCTCAACCCCACCCCCTCCCCCGCCATCATGTGTCTGTCCACCCTACTCCCCACCCACCCCGACTTATCTGTCTCTGTGGTCCCCACCCCACCCCGGGGGTTCAGCGACCCGCCATCCCCTGACTACCAGTCAAGACTTTGCCTCCCAGCCCCTTTCCCTTGCCTCCGTTTTGCCTCAGCCCCAGTAAAGCCTCGGCCTCCATGAGCGCCCATGGTCTTCAATGTGAATACACGACCGGGCCCAGCTCAGCCCAGCAGGCCGACCCACCCGCCCTGAGAGGGGGGAGTGGAGAATCCAAACCTAACTTCGGGTCAGCGGGGAACTGGCTTTTGGCCGGGCTCCAAACGTGCCCCATCCCGCCCGCCTCCCGCCCGAAAGGGAAACCCGAACCCAAAAGGCTTTTGGGGGTGGGGGGAGCCCCGGGCCCTGTGAGGTTTCCCGTGGAAGGACTCGACCTCTGTCCGGCGGGGGTCCCGGACTGTCCGGAACACCTGACCTTCAACACGCGGGCAGGCTCTCCGGCAGAAATGAAGGGGTTCTCGGGTGAGGGTCATGTCCGCAACGGAGCTTGTTCCACCCACCACCCTCCGCAGGGGCCCACCTCGTGTACAGTGTGAATAAACCAGTTCCAAATAACCACCTGCGACAGGCTGCGCTCCCTGGAGGTGATATCGAGAGGCACCACCTCAGCTGCGTATGAAACAATCACCTCACACAAGACGACCGGATCTCATGCTGGACCCCTCTCCTCCCCGGTTCCGACCAATGGGCAAGCGAAGCCACCATCTGCCCACAGCCTGACCACCAGCCCAGAATAACCTTTATCCAAACAGGACATCCAAACAACTCATGAATCTTCACTTTGAAGGTTCAGCACAAGCAGCAGCGCTGACAAGAGGGTGGGGGAGTGGATATTTCCCTCCAAGTTAAATAAACTGCAGCAAAATACAGACAACCCGGCACCACATATCAGATTGATTTAAATATCCTGAAACGGGGAGAGGTTTGCTCAATTCTCCTATTATTCTATTCAATGACTGGCTGCAGTCGCATGACATTCAGATCTGAACACTTGAAGTTGTCATGAAAATAGTTTTTTGGCTGAATTTGGTCACCTTCAGAACTTCTGCTTCTTGTTGATCGGTTGAATGTTTAGCTTCTCCCAACGATTCACCTCCCCCTCATCCTCCCTCTTCCCCCTCCCTCCCACACTAAAGCCTCGGGCCTCCTTACAGTCGAGGTAGCCAGGAAAGCAGGAAGCTCCGACCACTGGCTCCTTCACAACTGTCAATAATCCCCCCCCCCGCCCCACAGCCCAAAATACACATGCGGGGCCAAAGGGGGCCTCTGTTGCCAGGAGTGAGTTGCAGCTAAAGAGAAACGTTGGCATTTCCGGCGATTGCTGTCAGTGGGTTTTTTTTTTCAGACATGCCCAGAGTCAGCAAGGGTTCGATCTAGAGTCTTATCCCTGCTGTTAAAACTGCACAAACTGATGGTCGAATGTCTCTGTACTCGTTGTTACTGAAATACCCAAAGCAGTTGGGATTTTCCAATCACTGACAGTGGGACATTATTGATCCTGAATCGGTGTAGACCAGGGGTTTAACACTGACCGCATTGGCATGAGGTGAACTGCACAGAGGAGGATGCGAATTCGGCAAACTCACTCGCGCCGATGATTCGAGTGAAGACGGAGGTAAGGAGGTTACGGGTTCCACCCTCTCAGTCAGGGCTGCTGTGAAGCAGCCAGTTAGGGTGAAGCGTATGGGTTGACACTAGGGTCACTCACTCCACGGTCACCCTGGAATTCCCGCACCAGATTGGGCCAGGTCTCCCTGTGAGGGAGGCGCCCCTGTGATATGTGCCACGAGTTCAAATTGATCCTGTCCCATCAGCTCAAATAGAATTTGCTGCTTCAGTGACTGGGCGCGTGGGGCTGAGAAACCATCTGGCGAGAGCACTGGGCTTTCAGGGAACGTGACAGACAATGGCACCAAAGGCCTATCCCCTTAACCAAGGAGACTTTAAAACGGAAAAAGACAGAGCGATGGCAGAGAAGGACATCAGGTGAATGGGAGCCAAGGAGAAATAAAGAGAGAGAAAGGAGGATGAGCTTAAGGAAGAAAAGAATAGAAAGGGGAGAAAATTCACGAAAAGAATTAGCGTTTTAAATTTGACAGTTGGAAAATCTAGAGAAGAATCGGCAACCTGCAGGAGTGAGACTCCACATTTAAACTGTGAGCCGCAATGATTGGTTGACATTCCATTCGCAAAGACCACATTGTTACGCTGTTAATAATGAACCCAAATTTTGGGCAGCGAGTTGAATGAATAATTAATGTGCCAATTAGTGCCTCAGGCCCAACCATCTTCAGCTGCTTCATCAATGACCTTCCTTCCATCATAAGGTCAGAAGTGGGGATGTTCACTGATGATTGCACAATGTTCAACACCATTCGCGACTCCTCAGATACTGAAGCAGTCCATGTCCAAATGCAGCAAGACCTGGACAATATCCAGGCTTGGGCTGACAAGTGGGGTGCACCACAAGATTGTGGTTTTTAGCCATGAATTGGGCTTTAAAATATTCTATTTACCTTGGGCAGAATCGTCCGTGCCTGCTGGCGTTGGGTGTGCTCGGTGGGTGTGAGTGGACAATATGGCGAGAAGGACAGAAATCAGTTTCGCAATGGCGTGAAACCAGTTTGCGATCGTCCGCTCGGTCCCCCAATGGTGGCCGCTTTTCCTGCTATCGGACATCGGGAACCTCATTGTAATACATCAGCGTTTCATTATAGGGCCAGCCCTCTGGAATCATCCCCCCCCCTCATTGGATAGTCCGCCCACATCAGCGGGAAAACACGCCGGTGTAGAACACGTCTCGATAAGTGTGTTGTACAGAGGTCGGACCTTACCGCCAGGGCCTTGCTCACATCGCGGACACCCGAGGAGTAGAAGATGCTGGAGACCCACAGATACGGGAACCTGGAGGAACGTCCATGGCTGGATGGATTCTCATGGACACGGCTCCACCACAAAGCAGCTCACGGAAACTGGAAAGTCACCATTGAGGATCTGCTCACAACAGGTGATGGTCGAGGGGGTGGGAGAGAAAGGTCCAGCTGTGCTTGGGGGAGGGAGATGTACCAGGGTCTGGGAGAGGAAGGTCTAGGATTGACTGGGAAAGGAAGAGATGTCGGGGATGAGGTTAGGAGGAGGGAATGAAGGTGTAGGGGTGAGGTTGGTGGGGGGGATGAAAGTGTCGGGGGTGAGGCTGGGAGAGGGGAGGGAGTACAGGGGGAGGAGGGAGTAACAGGAGAGAAGACAGCAACTGCGGAGTTAGACGTGAGGGGGTTGGAAAGTGTAAAGGAAGGAGGGCGGAGAGGGAAAGGAGTACGGGAGGGAGGAAGGAGTTTGGAGAGGGGAGGGAGTCCAGGGTGAAGAAGGAATGAGGAGAGGGGAGGAAGTAAGGTTGGAGGAAGAAGTAAAGGTGTCGGAAGGAGCCTGTAAGGGGCCAGGACTAGGTGTGGTGGAGTCCGAGGGGGAGAAGCCAGGGTGGGGGGAGACCAGTGGTGGGGGTGTGGTGAAGGAGTTCTAAGGGGGGAAGGGGTTGTGAAGGGAAAGGGGTCCGGAGGGGGGATGTCCTGGTGCATGACTGCACCCTGGGGAGTGAACTGAGGGTGGGTGTGGTAGGAGGGGAGGGTGAGTATGACCGAGGGCAGAGTGAGGCGGGAGGGAGGGAGGGTGAGGGTGGTTGGTGGGGACTCGGAGGCAGACACGGACCCTGGGGGTGGGAGGGAGGAGGTCAGGGGAGGTGAGTGTGGATTGGGGGGGGGGATTTTCGGGAAGGAAGGGAATGTACACGTTCACCTGGACATTCCCGAGGGAAAAGGGTTGTGGCTGGTAGGTCACGGAGCGGGTGGGGGGGTGGAAGGTGATGCCGGGGGGTCGACAGTGATTGGGGGACAGGAAATGGGTGACTGGGGGGAGGGGAAAAGACGGGGGAGCTGAAGAAATAGCGAATCCAGACCATGGTGTCCAAATAGAAAGTGAGCAGAGAGTCGTGTTGGACGGGACCAGGTGCTGATGGGAGGGTGGTCAGTGGGTGGGGGGAGATGCAGCTCAGACAGACACTGAAAGTGACCCCCAGCCGGCAGCATTGAAAATGCTCAGGGCAGTGAGGTGAGTGTGAAACGTGAAGGGTCCGTGTGTGTGGGAGAGGCTTACACGAGGCTCCGAAAGGCCCTGACACACACACACTTCTCCCTCCAGAGTCACTCATGGACCAGCTCCTCCCTCTGTGGTGACAGAGGGTGAGGTTGAGGGGGTCACAGGCAAAGGGGACTCGGAGGGAGAGGACAGTCTCTGGGATTCCTGAGTGGATGACCCAGTGGTGTCCAGCTGCCGCTCCTCCTCCCTTTGGGTGCCCGAGGGCCCCGGCCTGACCCCTTGAGGGGAGGGAGCACCTGGAGGGAGGTCGAGGTGCCCCGTTTCCCTCTCGCGTGGTCACTGCAGGAACTCACCCATGTCTCCCGCGATGGAGTGCGGGTCTGCACACATCTCCACGTTCTGCTGGACCAGGGTCTCCATGGCGTCCACCACCCTCCCCATGGAGACCTCCATACGGGCACATGTGGGCCCCACTTCATCAGAGAGCAGGCGGACTCACTCCTCCGACCCGCGTACCACTCTGCTGAGGGCTCCCAACAGCTCTGTGTGCTGTTCCCCCACCTTCTGCTGACTCTCCAGGATGAGTTGGGAGGCCGAATCCAGAGACTCATCATCTGACTCGGGCCTCACAGATGCCTCTTCCCCAGCAGCCCTCCGAGTGCCGGGGAGCTCGGCTGAACCTGCCTCCTCCTGCTGTGGACACGTGTCCATGTGGTGACCACCAGATTGTGAACCCGAGCCTGCTCTAGATCTCGGTCCCACCGAGGTCTGTGTCTCTGCGCTGGTGGAGGGTGTGGGTAAGCGCTGTGATGGGTCTTCCAGGCTGCTTATTTCCAGCTCTTCAATGGAGGAGGTGTCCTCTTGGCTGGAGGTGAGGACCTGGATGGAGCTGAGGGACTGTCTGGCTGAGGGTGTCGGTCACTTGGCAGAGCTCCCTGTGAACCAAAGTAGAGATAATGAGTGCCTGGCAGCAGAGTCAAAAGCAGGAGAGAGAGACACTCACAGTTGTGTTGAGAGAGGGATGATGTGGTGCAGGATCCTCACGAGGGTGTTCACCACCAACCTCACCATCACCACAGGCAGGGTCCACATCCTCACCAGTCAGTGCGATGACACACTCCTCAAAGTGAGTGAGGGGCCTAATGTGGGCTATTCCACCCCCTGGTCTGGGACCTCTCCCTGCTGATGTGAGCCAGCTTCTCCTGCATGGAAACAGATGGAAAGAGTGTGAGCAGGACACATGGCTCTGTGTGGAATGTTTGTGTGGTGAGCGGAGACATGGACAGGATGAGGACACGAGTTCCAGAGGATATGCGCCTGATGGAGATGTGTGTCCATGGCTGGACTTTAAATATGGCTCCCAGCGTGATGGAGCGACGAGGTGATTGTGGCCTCAACTCCACATTTCACCTACCCCCCATGACCAACTGTTAGCCAAGAGTCTATCTGCCTCAGCCTTAAAAATATTCACTTACCCCGCCTCCACCACTCCACGGAGAATAGAGTTCCAAAGATTCATAATCCTCTGAGGGGAAAAATGTCTTCTCATCTCTATCTTAAATGGGAGACCCCTTAATTTCAAACAGTGTCCCATAGTTCTCGTCGCTCCCACAAGGGGAAACATCCTTTCAACATGCACCCTGTCAAGTCCCCTCAGGATCTCATATGTGAACCAAGTTCACATTTTCCCACATTATACTCCATCTGCCAGATTTTTGCCCAGTCACTTAACCTATCTACATCCCTCTGAGACTCCTTATGTCCTCTTCATGACTTACTTTCCTACCTATCTTTGTGTCACCAGCAAATTTAGGAAACATTTGGTTCCTTCACCCAAGTCATTTATATAAATCGTTGAGGCCCCAGAACTGGCCCCTGTGTCACTCCACTTGTCACATCTCACCAACCTGAAAAAGTCCCGTTTATCCCTCCTCTCTGCTTCCTGTTAGCCAACCAATCCGTTATCCATGCTAATATGTTACCCTCTCGTGAATTCTTATTTTGCATCTTAACCTTCGATGTGACAACTTGTCAAATGCCTTCTGGAAATCTAAGTACACCACATCCACAGGTTCCCCTTTATCCAGGTTGCTTGTTATTTCCTCAACAAACTCCAATAGGTTAGTCAAACATGATTTCTCTTTCACAAAGCCATGTTGACTCTGCAGATTGCATTGTGATTTTCTAAGTGCCCCTCTATAACCTCCTTAGAATAGATTCCAGCAATTTCCCTACGACAGATGTGAAGCTATCTGGCCTATAGCTTCCTGCTTTTTCTGTCTCCTTCCTTTCTGCAATAGAGGACTCACATTTGCTATTTGATGGGACCTTTTCAGAATGTAGGGAATTTTGGAAAATTAAAACCAGTGCATCTATTGCCTCAGCAGCCACTCCTTTTGAAGAAAGCTCTAGGGTGAAGTCCATCAGGACCTGGGGACTTGTCAACTTTTAATTCTAATAATTTTCTCAGCCCCCTTTCCCTGGGAATTGTAATAGTTTTAAGTTCCTCCCTCCCTTTCACCTTCTGATTCACAATTACTTCTGGGATGTTATTTGTATCGTCTACAGTGAAGTCAGACGCAAAATATCTGTTCAATGCGTCCGCCATTTCCTTATTTTCCATTATCAATTCCCCATGTATGAAGAAAGAGTTGTCTAAGGCGGGCTGGGAAAATAGACTAAGGGGAAGGTCAGTGGATGAGCAGTGGCGGACATTTAAGCAGATATTTCATAACGCTCAGCAAAAATTTATCCCAGTCAAAAAGAAGGACTCGATGAGAAGGATGGAACCACCCGTGGTTAACAAAGGTGGTCAAGGAGAGTATCCAATCAAAAACTAAGGCATACAAAGTGGTGGAAACTAGTGTTAGGCCAGAAGATTGGAATTTTTTTAGGAGCCAGTAGCCGATGACTAGAAAACTAATAAAGAGGGAGAAAATTCATTATGAAAGTAAATTGACAGGAAATATAAAAACAAACAACAAGAGCTTCTACAGGTATATAAAAAGAAAGAGAGTAGCTAAATTGTGCGTGAGACCCTTGAAGGATGTGACTGGAGAAGTGATAATGGGGAGCAGGGAAATGGCAGATAATTTAAACCAATATTTTGCACCGGTCTTCATGGTGGAGGACACTATAAACACCCCAAAGATATCAGATAAGCAAGGAGCTAATGGGAGGAAAGATCTTGTATCAGTCTCTGTCACAAGGGATTTAATTAGTCAAATTAGTATTTGACAAACTAATGGGACTAAAGACAGACAAGTCACCAGGACCTGATAACCTGCATCCAAGGGCTTTGAAGGAAGTGGCTGCAGAGATAGTGGAGGCATTGGTCGAAATATTCCAGAACTCACTGGATTCCGGGAGGGTCCCAGCAGATTGGGAAACCGCTAATGTGACATCCCTGTTCAAGAAGGGAGGGAGACAAAAAGCAGGAACCTATAGGCCAGTCAGGCTAACATCTGTCATTGGGAAAACGCTAGAGTCCATTATTAAGGAAGAAATAGCAGGACATTTAGAAAAGCTTAACGCAATCAAACAGAATCAACATGGTTTTGTGAAAGGGAAATCATGTTTGACAAATTTGCTAGAGTTCTTTGACTATATAACAAGCAGAGCTGATAAAGGGGAACTGGTAGATGTAGTGTATTTGGATTTCCAGAAGATATTCGATAAGGTGCCACATAAAAGGTTATTGCACAAGCTATTGGG
The DNA here is from genome assembly GCF_964194155.1 of Cetorhinus maximus. Classification (NCBI taxonomy): domain Eukaryota; kingdom Metazoa; phylum Chordata; class Chondrichthyes; order Lamniformes; family Cetorhinidae; genus Cetorhinus; species Cetorhinus maximus. The sequence goes on along the minus strand of NC_135889.1, from coordinate 2,899,361 downwards.
GGTAATGTATTAGCATGGGCTGAGGATTGGTTAACACACAGAAGACAGAGAGTCGGGATTAATGGGTCTTTTTCAGGTTGGAAAGATGTGACTAGTAGAGTGATCCACAAGGATCAGTCCTAGGGCCTCAATTATTGACTTGGAGGAGGGGGCAGAGTGTAATGTATCTAAATTTGCTGGCGTTATAAAAGTAGGTGGGAGGGCATGTTGTGATGAAGACATAAGGAATCTGCAAGGGGATATAGATAAGTTGAGTGAATGGGAAAAACCTTGACAGATGGAGTTTAATGTAGGAAAGCGTGAGGTCATGCACTTTGGTAGGAAAACTCAACAGGCAGACTATTATTTAAATGGAGAGAGACTCCAAAAAAGTGCAGCACAGAGGGATCTGGGTGTTCTTGTACATGAAACACAAAAAGTTAGCATGTAGGTGCAGCAAGTAATTAAGAAGGCAAATGATATTTTTGGCCTGTATTGCTAGGGGTTTGGTGTTTAAAAATAGGGAAGTCTTGTTACAACTGTACAGGGTGTTGGTGAGGCCGCACCTGGAGTACTGTGTACAGTTTTGGTCCCCATATTTAAGAAAGGATATACCGGTATTGGAGGCAGTTCAAAAGAGATTCACTGGGCTGATTCCTGGGATGAAGGGGTTGACTTATCAATAATGGTTAAGCAGGTTAGGCCTTTATTCATTGGAGTTTAGAAGAATGAGGGGTGATTTTATCGAAAAGTAGAAGATTCTGAGGGGGCTTGACAGGGTAGATGTTGAGAAGATGTTTCCACTAGTGGGAGAATCTCAAACTGAGGGGCATAGTTACAGAATAAGGGGACACTCATTTAAAACTGAGATGCGAAGGAATTTCTTCTCTCAGAGGGTAGTGAATGTCTGGAATTCTCTACCTCAGAGAGTTGTGGAGGCCAGATCACTGAAAGTGTTGAACGAGGAGGTAGATAGATTGGTGAGATATCGGGGAGTTGAGGGCTATGAGGAGCTGACAGGAAAGAGGAGTTGAGGCCTGGGGCAGATCAACAATGATCTTATTGAATGCAGGGCAGGCTTGAGGGGCCGAATGGCCTACTCCTGCTCCTATTTCTTATGTTCTTATTCTCACTCTCTGAAAGGACCAACTCTCACTTTACTTACTCTTTGCCTTTAAATACCTGTAGAAACTCTTACTATCTGTTTTTCTATTTCTAGTCCGCTTTCTCTCGTACACTAATGTCTCCCTCCTTATTAACCTTTTAGTCATTCTTTGCTGTCCTTTATATTCTGTCCAATCTCCTGACTTTCTCATCTTTGTGGTAACATAAACTTATTCTATCAATTTGATACTATCTTTAACTCCTTTAGTTAACCATGGATGGTCTATCCTTCCCTGAGAGTCTTTCTTTCTCACTGGAATGTATCTTTTCTGAGTATTCTGAAATATCAGCTTAAATGTCTGCCACTGCATCTCTACTGACCTATCCCTTCACCTAATTTCCCTTTAGTTCACTTTAGGCAGCTCTGTCTTCATGCCTCACAATTGCCCTTATTTAAATTAAAAACACTAGTTTTAGATCCACTCCTGTTTTCCTCAAACTGAAGGTAAAATTCAATCAGGTTATGATCACTATTACCCAGGGGCGCCTTCACGATGAAGCCATTAATTAATCCTATCTCATTGCACATTACCAGGTCTCGTATAGCCTGCTCTCTGGTTAACCCTAGAATGTGCTGCTCTAAGAAACCCCCAAAAACACTCTATGAACTCATCATCCAAGGTTCCCTTTGCCAATCTGATTTTTCCAATCCCTTTGTAGATTAAAATCCACGCATGATTATCACCGTACATTCCTCACAAGCCCCCATTATTTCTTCTTGTATGCCCCATCCTACAGTGTGGGTACTGTTAGGGAGTCTGTAATCACTCCCACAAGTGACTTCTTACCTTTACGATTTCTCATCTCCACACAATCTGATTCTATATCTTGACATCCAGAACTAAGGTCATCTCTCTCCATTGTACCCACATCATCCTTAATTAACAGGACTACCCCTCCGCCTTTTCCTAGCTTCCAGTCCTTCCTAAATGTCATCTACCCTTGAATATTCCGGTCCCAGTCTTTATCATCTTGCAGCCACGTCTCTGTAATGTCTATCAGATTGTACATATTTATTTCTATTTGTGCTGACAATTCATTGGTTTTGTTACAAATGTGACGTGCGTTCAGATACAGAGCCTTTAGTTCTGTCTTTTTACTATTTTTGTAACCTCTAGCCTTATCTGCTGGTGCACTCTTAGGTTTATACACACTGTCCCTTCCTGCCATACTCTGATCATCATTTTCCTTATTCCTACCTGGCTTTCTTGCCTTGCCTTCTCTATTTAATTTATCACATCTTCCCAAACTTGATCCCTCACCCCCATTATTTAGTTTAAAGCCCTCCCTACCACCTTGGTCATGCGACTCACCAGAACACTGATCCCAGCACAGTTCAGGTGAAGACTGTCTCAGTGGTACAGCTCCCGCTTTCCCCAGTACTGGTGCCAGTGTCCCATGAATCAAAACCCATTTCTCCCACACCAATCTTTGAGGCGCTCATTTAACACCCTAATCTGCTTTATCCTACGCCAGTTTGCTGGGGCTGAGGGAGTAATCCAGAGATTATCACATTTGAGGTTCTGCTTTGTAATTTAGCCCCTAGCTGCTCATACTTCCTCAACAGAACCTCTTTCCTCGTCCTATATATGTCGTTCGTACCTATGTGGACCACAACCACTGGATTCACCCTCACCCACTGCAAATTCCTCTCCAGCCCACAGCAAATGCCCCAAACCCTGGCACCAGCCAGGAAACAGAGTCATCTAGATTCCCACTCTCAGCTGCAGAGAATTGTGTCTATCCCCCTGACTATACTGTCCTCAACTTCCACTTCACTCCTACTAACTCTCCTTGCTTGAATGGCTTCCTGTACCACGGGGCCATGGTCAGCTTGCTCATCTACCCTGCAGCCCCCACTTTTGTCCATACAGGGCACAAGAGCCTTGGAGCTGTCAGACAACTGCAAAAGCTGAGGCTCCTCCACTGCTACCTTCTGGTCCCCATACCTGCCTCACTTAGCAGTCACACCCTCCCCTCCCTTGACCACTGACCAAATCAGAAGACCCTAACCTAAGGATGTGACTGCCCCCTGGTATAAAATGTCCAGGTAACTTTCCCCCTCCCTGATACATCACAATGTCTGCAGCTCAGCCTCCAGCCAATAACTCTGAGCCGAAGATCCTCAAGCCTCAGACACTTACTGCAGACGTGTTTGCCCAGGATCACCCTGGTGTCCATGAAAACCCACATTCTGCAGTCACAACACATCACCTGCCCTGCCATCTTTATTATTAACTAATTTATTCTAAATTAATTTATGATTAACAAACACTGCTACTCCCAACAACCTTCACTACTGCTAGTAAACCTTACTACGGCTAATAAAGCCTTATAATTACTAATAAATTACTCGAGTTTTAAAGATAAATGAGCAAAATATTTACCAACCAATCACTTATTGGCTTTCCTGCAATTTCTCTCATAATATGGCCACATTGCTCTGGAGCCACAGTGTCAGGGAGATATAATCATTCTCATCATGTTATTGGAATTTATTGTAAAATAGACTAATAGCAGGATGTGTCTATATGTGTCTATATATAGACACGTAGGGAGAGGATGCAGAATTACTGATGAGGCACTGTCTTCAAACAAGACTAAGCCTGATACTTCCCAATTTGGAGGGGAAGGTGGAGAAAAGTCAAGGGAACCAAAAAGTGACTCATGATTTGCATAGTTGTGAGCGACAATTTACTGTTGGAGAAGCAGTATATGTAAGGAATTTCGGTGGAGGACCAAAGTGGTTACCTGGTAAAGTAAGCTCTGTGACCGGACCATTGTTGTACCATGTGGAAGTGGAAGGCCAGATCACCCATAAGCAAGTGGATCATTTAAGAAGAAGGGAGATACCCCAACAAAATGATGTTCCGCCTGTAACCATTACTGAACCTGTGGTTCCTGTTGAAGTTACTCAACCAAGGACAGACATGCCCGATGTCTCTGTCGGAGTGGACGACACTGAACTGCCTGTGCCTAATGAGGTACCTGATGTTAATGCAGTTCCAGAGAATGTGGTTCCTGATAAAGAATCGGAAGTCGTGGAGCTGCGACATTCCACACGGATCAGGAAACCACCTGAAAGACTGAACCTTTAATTTCATGACCTGTGTAAATATTGTAATGTCATAAGATAAATATCCTTGTGAATACAAAATGTACAGAAAAGTTAAAGGGGGAGGAATGTAGTATTCATAGTAATTATGATAAATGTAGGACTGTAACATTAAGAATAATCCTGTGTTGTAAGATCACATGACCTGTGTAAACCAATGAGTTAACAGCGTGGGGAACATTTGAGGCAAGAGTTCTTTAGCTATGGAGTTTGATGCACACATGTAACTGCTGCTGCTGCCTTGTAAATAAAGTTCAATGTGTCCACCAAGAAAAGCTGCCTAGAAAATCCACCCAATAACATTTTAAAACTCAACAGCTTCATTTAGGACAGGCATCAGGAAGTTCTTATCAGGGCTGGTGGGGACATACACAGGAACACAAACACACGGAGACACACACACAGAAATACACATGCACACTGAGAAGCACACAAAGACACACAAACACACAGACACACACACACACACTGAGAAACACACACACACAAACACACACACACTCTGAGAAACACACACACACACTGAGAACACACACACTGAGAAAAACACACACACACACACACTGAGAACACACACTGAGAAACACACACACACAGAGAAAAATACACACACACAAACACACAGAAAAAAACACACACGCACTGAGAAACACACACACACAAACACACACACACTCTGAGAAACACACACACACACTGAGAAACACACACACACAGACACACAGATACACTGAGAAACGCACACATACACACACACAGACACACTGAGAAACGCACACATACACACACACAGACACACACACTGAGAAACACACAAACACACACACAAACACACACACTGAGAAACGCACACATACACACACACAGACACACACACTGAGAAACACACAAACACACACACACACACACACACAGGCACACACACACACTGAGAAACACACACACACTCGTGCAAGAACATGCACACTCGCATGCTCACACTCACATGAACACTCACACTCACACACACATGAACATGCACACTGACAAGTGCACACACAGATGCACACACTCACACACACATGAATGCTCACAAACACACATACACTTATACACACTCACACTCATATAATCATACACAGTCGCTCCTACAATCCTCACTGATGAAGACACTGGCTCAGAGCTGCCTCCATGTGGAGGAACAGCCTGATCAGGAAAATCCCAGTTTTTGATATTGGAATCCTGTCCCTGGTAAGATCAGTGACACAGCAAAAGCTGCTCCCAGAGTCACTCTCAGAAACCCCTGTTCCAATTTCACAGCTCAAATAAACCCCCACAACCCGAAACAGACATTTCCCATCCAAACTCTTCCTGTTTTCCTCTCTGTGTATTTTAAATGAAACATTCCTGACAATTTTCAGGATTTCAAAATAAAACAGACACAGGAACCTCAATCTAACAGACCCTAGAGAGAGAGAGAGAACAGTTTATCAATCCTGATTTAACTCCTTATTTCCAAAAGGCAATGGGTTTGACATAAACTGATCACATTGTGTGAATTTGTGTGGACACAGTTACATGAAAATGGGATTTATTATGAATAGATCATGATTCTTTTCAAAATTCCCTTACAATAAATGGTGAATGGTTACACGATCCAGTTACCAAACACACACAGTCTGATCCAAACCAGTGATATCAGCAAGAACAGAGCATGAAGAGTGTGGGAATGATTCAATGGCGTGAATGGATTCCATTCCAATCTCCCCCTGGCGATGGGCTTGTGTCTCAGCACCAACACCTTTCACCCTCACAAAACACAGGCACTTTCACCGTGAAGATGTTGTGAATGTTCAGCACAGGAGCTTTCCAATTCCATTCATGTCCCCTCACTCCCACAGTCCTGCTCCATTACAATGAGGGACCTGCAGCAGTTGGAGGACACATTTCATATTATAAAGTCCCAGAGGGGATAAAACTCCCAAACTGCCCCTTCTCCCCCTCACAATCCTCTTCTCCTTCACATTATTTACAGCCACATAATGTTCTGTGTTGGTGATGGGGGTGTAATAAATATTTTCCTGCAGGAACCAGCTCACTGTTTATTCCCCTAAACTAATGTTGATCATCCCCCGGCCTTTTGATGTCCTTCACTCTTGTCCTTTCCCCTCCCCCATAGAACCTGAGGCCTACGCACAGCCCCCAGTGACCGAGCAGGAAGGAAGGCATGACCACAGACTTCTCCACAAGTGTCAATAAGGCCCCCGTCCAAAACAACTCTCTGGATGGAGAAGCTACACTTGCAGATGAGAGGCCTCTGTTATCAGGGATGTAGAGGAAGCTGCTACTCGCTCCGATTTCTCTCAATGGTTTCTTTTCAAACACTGCTCAGGCAGTTAGCTGACATGGTGAAGTGTGGGAGGATGAGGGGAGACCATGTCCAGGACATTAGAAAGAAAACCATTGTCAAACTGGTGTGTGCGGCTGTAACTGGACTGATGTGAGTGACAGACGTGGGCTCAGTCCTCCGAGCACGGTCAGTGATTTAATATACAACAGCATAACCTGTGTATATCAGGGATTTACCACAGCGCTGCCTGAACTGGCTCAGGGTCAGCAGCATAATGACCGGTCCCAATGTGGTCTCCTCCCAACAACAACAACAACAACAACAACAACAACAACAACAAAAATACCTGGAAAAACTCAGCAGGCCTGACAACATCTACGGAGAGGAACACAGTTAACGTTTCGAGTCCGTATGACTCTTCAACAGGACTAAAGAGAAATAGGAATGAGGTGAAATATAAGCTGGTTGAGGGGGGGTGGGACAGGTAGAGCTGGATAGAGGGCCAGTGATAGGTGGAGGCAAAAAAGAGACTGCCAAAGATGTCATAGACAACAGGACAAAGAGGTGTTGAAGGTGGTGATATTATCTAAGGAATGTGCTAATTAAGGGTAGAAAGCAGGACAAACAAGGTACAGATATCCCTAGTGGGGGTGGGGTGGGGGGAAGGAATCAAAATAGGCTAAAAGGTAGAGATAAAACAATGGATGGAAATACATTTAAAAATAATGGAAATAGGTGGGAAAAGAAAAATATATTTAAAAAATATAAATAATTAGAAAAAGGGGGATCGGAAAGGGGGTGAGGATGGAGGAGAGAGTTCATGATCTAAAATTGTTGAACTCAATATTCAGTCCGGAAGGCTGTAAAGTACCTAGTCGGAAGATGAGGTGCTGTTCCTCCAGTTTGCATTGAGCTTCACTGGAACAATGCAGCAAGCCAAGGATGGACATGTGGGCATGAGAGCAGGGTGGAGTGTTGAAATGGCAAGCGACAGGGAGGTCTGGGTAATGCTTGCGGACAGACCGAAGGTGTTCTGCAAAGCGGTCACCCAGTCTGTGTTTGGTCTCTCCAATGTAGAGGAAACTGCATTGGGAGCAGCGAATGCAGTAGACTAAGTTGAGGGAAGTGCAAGTGAAATGCTGCTTCACTTGAAAGGAGTGTTTGGGCCCTTGGACGGTGAGGAGAGGGGAAGTAAAGGGGCAGGTGTTGCACCTTCTGCGGTTGCATGGGAAGGTGCCGTGGGAAGGGGTTGAGGGGTAGGGGGTGATGGAGGAGTGGACCAGGGTGTCCCAGAGGGAACGATCCCAGCGGAATGCCGCCAGGGAGGGTGAAGGGAAGATGTGTTTGGTGGTGGCATCATGCTGGAGTTGGCGGAAATGGCGGAGGATGATCCTTTGAATGCGGAGGCTGGTGGGGTGATAAGTGAGGACAAGGGGGAACCTATCATGGCTCTGAGATGGAGAGGAAGATGTGAGGGCAGAGGCGCGGGAGATGGGCTGGACCCGGTTGAGGGCCCTGCCAACCACATCTCCCGTGCATCCTGGTTCACTCTATCACCCCCTACACCTCAACCCCCTCCCACAGCACCTTCCCATGCAACCACAGAAGGTGCAACACCTGCCCCTTTACTTCCCCTCTCCTCACCGTCCAAGGGCCCAAACACTCCTTTCAAGTGAAGAAGCATTTCACTTGCACTTCCCTCAATTTAGTCTACTGCATTCGCTGCTCCCAATGCGGTCTCCTCTACATTGGAGAGACCAAACGCAGACTGGGTGACCGCTTTGCAGAACACCTTCGGTCTGTCCGCAAGCATTACCCAGACCTCCCTGTCGCTTGCCATTTCAACACTCCACCCTGCTCTCATGCCCACATGTCCATCCTTGGCCTGCTGCATTGTTCCAGTGAAGCTCAACGCAAACTGGAGGAACAGCACCTCATCTTCCGACTAGGCACTTTACAGCCTTCCGGACTGAATATTGAGTTCAACAATTTTAGATCATGAACTCTCTCCTCCATCCCCACCCCCTTTCCGATCTCCTTTTTTCCAATAATTTATAATTTTTAAAATATATTTTTTAAAATATATTTTTCTTTTCCCACCTATTTCCATTATTTTTAAATGTATTTCCATCCATTGTTTTATCTCTACCATTTAGCCTATTTCGATCCCTTCACCCCACCCCCACCAGGGCTATCTGTACCTTGCTTGTCCTGCTTTCTACCCTTAATTAGCACATTCCTTAGATAATATCACCACCTTCGACACCTCTTTGTCCTTTTGTCTGTGACATCTTTTGGTTATCTCCACCTATCACTGGCCCTCTATCCAGCTCTACCTGTCCCACCCCCCCTCAACCAGCTTATATTTCACCTCTTTTCTATTTTTCCTTAGTTCTGTTGAAGAGTCATACGGACTCGAAACGTTAACTGTGTTCCTCTCCGCAGATGCTGTCAGACCTGCTGAGTTTTTCCAGGTATTTTTGTTTTTGTTTCAGATTTCCAGCATCTGCAGTATTTTGCTTTGAACAACAACAACAACTTGTACTGACGCAGCATTCCCGAATAAATCATCCCAAGGATTTGAATCAGACTGAAGGCATGCTGGGTATTTACAATACTCGGCTAACCAATCACAGCTTGGATATCATTGTTCCTGAGCTTGTCCAGAAACTTTAATCTGTACCCGGACCATTGTAATCCTGGAATATAAGAGGGAATTGTTACAGGCATACAGACTGACAGGCCAATCAGTCTAACCTCAGTGGAGGGGAAACTATTGGAAGCAATTCTGAGGGACAGAATTAACCTACACTTGGAGAGGCAGGGATTAGTCAGGGACAGTCAGCACGGTTTTATTAAGGGGAGGTCATGTCTGACCAATTTGATTGAATTTTCGAAGAGGTGACCAGGTGTGTAGATGAGGGCAATGTATTTGATGTAGTCGACTTGGACTTCAGCAAGGCTTTTGATAAGGTCCCATATGGGAGATTGATAACGAAGAGCCCATGGGATCCAATGCAATTTGGCAAATTGGATCCAGAATTGGCTGAGTGGCTGGAAGCAGAGGGTGATGGTCGCGGGGTGTTTTTGTGACTGGATGCCTGTGTCCAGTGGGGTTCCACAGGGATCAGTGTTGGGTCCCTTGCTGTTTGTGATATATCTAAACAGTTTAGACTTGAATGTAGGGGGGTTGATCATTAAGTTTGCGGGTGACACGAACATTGGTGGGGTGGTAAACAGCGAGGAGGATAAACTTAGATTACAGGAGGATATAGATGGGCTGGTAAGATGGGCTGATCAGTGGCAAATGGAATGTAATACGGATAAGTGTGAGGTGATGCACTTGGGCAGGACAAACAAGGCACGGGAATACACTATGAATGGGAAGTACTGAGGATCAGAGGGGCCTTGTTGTGCATGTCCACCGGTCCCTTAAGGTAGCGGGACAGGTCGATCAGGTGGTTGAGAAGGTATATGGGATACTTAACTTTATTAGCAGAGGCATTGAATATAAGAGCAGGGAGGTTATGCTGGAACTGTATAAAATGCTGGTTAGGCCACAGGTAGAGTATTGCGTGCATTTCTGGAATCTGCATTATAGGAAGGATGTGATTGCACTAGAGAGAGTGCAGAGGAGATTTACCAGGATGTTGCCTGGGCTGGGGAGTTTTAGTGATGAGGAGAGATTGGATAGACTGGGGTTATTTTCCCTGGAGCAGAGGAGATTGAGGGGGTACATGATTGAGGTGTATAAAATTATGAGGGGCATAGATAGGGTAGACAGGAAGGAACTTTTCCCCTTGGTGAAGGGATCAATAACCAGGGGGCATAGATTTAAGGTAAGGGACAGGAGGTTTAGAGGGGATGTGAGGAAGAATGATTTCACCCAGAGGGTGGTGGGAATCTGGAACACACTGCCTGAAAGGGTGGTAGAGGCAGAAACCCTCATAACATTTAAGAAGTATTTGGATGTGCACTTGCGATGCCATGGCACACAAGGCTATGGGCCTAGTGCTGGAAAATGGGATTAGAATAGTTAGGTACTTGTTTGATGGGCGCAGACTCGATGGGCCGAAGGGCCTTTTTCTGAGCTGTAGACCTCTATGACTCTATGGAATTAGGAAACAGACTCTGTCAGATCACAAGAGAAGATGAACAACACACATGGAGGGGTTGTGATTCGGTTTTGGGGGTGTTCATGCCCGTGTGTCTCTGGGTCTCTGACACCACAAAGAGGGAGGGAACCCACACAAGACAGGGTGAATCAGCTCAATGCCAGTGTTACCCACAGTAAACACAATGGGATACGCTCCTCACTGGGGGTATCTACAACTGCTGTGGAATATCAAATGGGTAACAAATCATGTTGGTGTAAACATCACTGAGGGTTGAATTTAATCTGGATCGATGGCCGAGTGGGGACAGACTCTGTCTGATGTGGTGCTGAGGGACACAGGCCCAGAGTGACCAGATTCAATGATTGGTCTCTGCTCAGTCAACTGATCTCGGCTCCAAAGACATGTGAAGAGTGAGAATTGGTATCTTCATTCCTGGGCTGTGCTGGGATTGGGAACAACCAGGATTCCCGATCTGCTGATCCCATGTTGTGTGTGTATGATTTAAATCCGTGTGTGTTTGTTCCCATGTCGCTGGTCGGCAGTGAAATGGCTGATCCACGGTCACTGTCTACACTCAGACATGGACAACAGGCACAGCAGGGTCACAGGTCAGCTGCTGGTCACCATGGAGACAAAGCCCAACAGGGAATGAGCACAGGAGAGGAAAGGAAAGGGAGCAGATGGAAATGGATCTGGAAAAGACCGAGGAAGATTGTTAGCCCAACAATCAGGTCCTGCTTTACATTAAACCCACTGGCACAGCAACACGTCAAGGGCAAAAGCAGAGTTTCTGGAGATAATATTTGATGCAGGAAATGGTGTAAATAATGCCACCATTCCCATTAGGGAATAATTCCGGAGTTATTCCCAGTGGACTGAGTGTGACTCTGTTCAAATTACAGATGACCATTCCCTCTCCTCTATCAGTCCATCATTTCATATTCTGAGCAATAATCTCTGATCTCACCAAATCTAAACACGATGATGACATTTGGAGGAAGCTTTGCCCATTTTAAAGCCCACTTGGCAGCAGCTTCCCCTGCCCAGGATCACCAAACACAGCAAATATGAGTCAGTGTTTGAATGTGGTGGAGCTGCAGGATATAAAGAGTGAACTCTGCGAGGAAAAGGCAGAGCAAGAGAGAGAAACAGCTCCTTCACTCTGAGAAAGCAGCCGGCTACTCCCACAAGAGGCAGAATGAAATCCTTCCTCCTCACCATAGCTGCAGTACAGATCCTCCACTGCTCAGGTAGGTACTGGAGGGAGAGGGACACCTCATAAAGCAGCCACTTATTGGCAGTGAGATTCACTCACTGAGATCTTACCCCTGTGGAAAAAGAATTCACTGAAGGATGCGGCAGAGTTTTGGACAACTTTCCTTTTCTCTCTCCAGGAATACCGAGCCCGAAGGATGCTCTGAGAGCGTCAGTTATAAAACTGAACAGAATCACCGAGACCACCAATCTGTGTGGGATAACCAGGAGAAGAGTGAAGGATGTAAGTGTGTCCTGGTCTCAGTGTGTTTCACTGTCTAAAGTCTACCAGAATATTCCTGAGTGCAGTTAGACAGGGATTATTAAACAGGAGCAGAATATTCCATTCCACTCACACTGATGGGGGAATCAGCCCTGAGTAAGAACACTAGATACAGTCAGTCACTAATGACCTGTTTTCCTCTCATTAGATTAATCACACAGGAAAATTGTCCTACAAGGTGGATTTAACATTCTCTGTGAAAGAAACTGTCTGCTCCAAGAATTCCGGACTGGAATTTGATGATCCCAGCTGTCGCTTCCGTTCCAAAAAGACTGCGGTGAGTCCGGAGTTATACTGTCACATCAAACCCCCATGTGTACGGGGTTATACCATAGAAACTCCCTGTGTCAGTGCTGAGCTGCTAGTGATAAATTTGTTAAAAAGGGATTAGATTATAAGAGTAAAGAAACTTAATACAATTAAACAGGGCACTGTGAGGACACTCCTGGAATACCGTGTGCAGTTTTGGTCACCTAACCTCAGGAAGGATGTACTTGCCCAACAGAGTCTGTAACAAAGGATCACAAGACTGGGAATGAGAATGTTGTCCGAGGGAGAGAGATGGAGTAGACGAGACCTATATTCCCAGGAGAATGAGAGGCGATCGAATTGACAGTTCGAATTCTAAAAGGGACGTATTTGACAGGGTAAATGCTGAAAAATGTTTCCCTAGTAGAAGAATCTAGAACACAGGACAACAGTCTCAGGATAAGGGGTCTTCTATAGTACACAGTTAAGGAGAAACTTCTTCACTCAAAGTGTGGTGAATCTTTGGAATTCTCTACCCCAGAGAGCTGTGTATATTCAAGACAGAGGTCGGTAGATTTTTGGGCGCTGAGGGAGTTAAGGGATACGGGATAGGGTGAGAAGGTGAATTGAGGTCGAAGATCAGCCATGATCGTATTGAATGTTGGAGCAGGTTGGAGGGGGCTGAATGACCCACATCAGCTCCTATTTCTGATGTAGCTATTCGATAATTGAAAAGAATTGTGCTTTATTTTGGCAGGAGAAAGGTTGGTGCAGAAGCCGGGTGGAATATTTTGCTGATGAGGTTTTAGACGTTGATGTGCAGTGTCGAGGTTTGAAGACAGTCGACAGCAACAGTGACTCATCAGAGTCGAGTAAAAACAGGATTGAGGTAACATCACAATTCCCCACATCCACACAATGGGATTTCTAACATTCAGGTTATTTATAAGATGTCTCATTGGTCACTGTGCTAACCATAGAAATATTCATATTTTATTCCAGGTCGAAACCAAATCGAAAGAGAGGTCAATCGAGGAATCACCAGATGTGAGTATAAACTGGGATTTCTGACAGATTATTATCATGTTGATCAGAAATATCAACAAGAACATTTAAAATCCAGGATGTAACTGTGTCAGGGTGGAGTGAGAGACAGAAATTTATTTTAATCTGAGATACTGGGGGAGGGGGATCCTGAGGCTGAGGATGAATTATTGGCACTTCCTTATGGAATGAGGGGAACTGCAGATTCAGCACAATAAATCCCAATGGATGGAGAATCTCAGTCTCCATGAGTTTCTCCATCGAGCCCATAGCCCCACTGTCCCAGGGCTGCAGTGATTATCACTGTGGTGGAGAACAGGAGATGTTTGGTGAGGATTTCCCCACTCCAACACTGAGTCACTGAATCCCAACTCAGAATTATCCCAAATTCATGATTCCTCATCTATTATTTAATGTTTATATCTTTGGACTGTAAGGTTTTTAAATTATTTATAAAATGTCTCATTAATCCCCTTTTCTGAATGTAGAAATGTTAATATTTTATTCCAGGTGGGAAGCAAGTCAATAGAATCTTCACTTGAGGAGTCTCGGAATGTGAGTATAATCTGAGATTTGGTGTCAGATGTTTATCAACTACAATAAACTGTTAAAACCCGGATTCAGCTGCATCACACCAGAGTCTGGGTCAGCACCATGTTCTCATTTAATTAAATGTATGTCTGGAGCTGAGACATTTAAAGGATTCACATTTCCTCATTTATGGTTTTAATTATCAATGGGTTAAAGATAATTTCAATGCTCAATATTCGTTATAAATTGTCTCATTGATTCCGTGACAAAAAAATAAATCTGAGTATTTTAATACAGGTGAAAAGCAAGTCAGCAGAAAGATCGCTTGATGTGTCTTCATACGTGAGTATAAACTGGGACTGTGTGTCCGAGAGTTGCCTCTTGACCATCAACAACAATTAAACATTGACCTCAGATTGAACTCAGTCCATCTGAAAATGACCGTCTGTTGATTCTGTTCATTCCAGGAAGACAATGATGATTCAAGAGCCCGACACTAACCATGAATGAAACTTCTGAAAGACCGAGCTTGGTGTGAACACAAGAAAACCTCATTCTGATTCAAGAAGATGTTATCACTTGTACTTTACTTGATCATATATCAGGGCGGGAGTGGCCTGGGGTTCCTGACTGTATATTTTACTGTAACTGGGAGATTCTGTAGTTTGTAAATGTTCTGTCCTTTGGTGTGTGTTGTTGTCTTGTATTCTGTGGATCACATTAAAAGTGTAAAGAGAATATTCCCTGATGTTCTCCGAATGTTGTTTCTCATGTCACTGGTGGGATGGGTGTTCAGACAGACACAGCTCTCGAACCAGCCTGTAAATCATCAATAACAGGGCAGGAGTTTACCTCGTGTGGGTGGGCGGGCCCGTGCCCGACCCGAATCGACCTGCAATAGCGCCAGATGGTGCCAGGCGGGTGTCCTGATGTCATCCTGCACACTCGCAATCGTGAAGTCAGCGGGCACACGGGTATCAGAGCCGTGCCCGCCCACAATTAAGAGGCCGCTTAATGTCATTAAAAAGACAATGGTTTGTGATTTTCCATCACCCACACGATTTCACATTCACCGCACGGGCAGGCGGGCAGATCACTTTTAATGAAACCGCACAAGGGCAGAATAAACCTTGTCAGCAGCATTGCCAGTGTGAGGAGTCAGGAGTTTGGGAGATAGTTTGCTGCTGGCTGCTTATTGGAACTTGGCAGCTTCATCTCTGTTCGGGATTTCATTCCTCGCTTTTCCAGGCTTCATTTCAGGACTCGTTGCTGTCTCCACGGCCCCCAGAGGGTTCAGACCGTGTGGACCCCTCCAGGTATCAGACAGCCTTCCCTTACCCTGGGAATGGGGATTGTGGTCTCCGCTGTGGGTACCTCCTCTGAGGAGGAAGAGAGGGGCAGAAGGGAGAGGAGGCCGGGTGTCCCAATGCAGCCTCCAGGGGAGGGACCTGTGGGAGGAGAGGCGCAGGCACAAGGGGCCCAGGGACAGCAGGAAGTCCAAGGCGGAAGGGAACACAGAAGCCGCCACTATCCTGCTGCCAGGGTTTACAGGTGGCGATGCAGCTACCTCAATATGTTCGAGGTGCAATGCCGAAGGAGGCTCCGACTCTCAAGGGAGACAGTGACCTCCACCCATCAGAGGATCGGTCCTGAGGTCAGCTCCAACAGTGTGGGTGGACACCCCATGCCAGTGGCGCTGAAGATCACAGTGGCCTCAACTTCTATACCTCTGGCTCTTTCACTGAGGATTGCACAATGTTCAGCACCATTCGCGACTCCTCAGATACTGAAGCAGTCCATGTCCAAATGCAGCAAGACCTGGACAATATCCAGACTTGGGCTGACAAGTGGCCAGTATCTTTCATGCCACGCAAATGCCTGGTAATGACCATCTCTGTTATGTCCCTTCTATTGGGCTGCTTTGCTCAGTGAACACAGTTGCACGCCTATCTACTGATGAATGAGTTAGGAATCAAGATGATGTAGATGAAGAGTCTGTTGTAAAATGAAGCAGATGCTGTTTAGGATCTGGGCATAAGAGGAGCGATAAGAACAGAAACTACACTTGATCTTAGCCAAAAGGCTGAGAAGCGATAACCCATAAACTGCCGTCTACCCAAACCGTCTTCTTCGGCCTCCGACTTCACCGTCTGTCTTGCTGCGCGTGGCCGAATGTGGGCTGGAGGCTGGACAAACAGCACTGAGCATCAGGCCATTTCCTCCTGGACATGATATCCATGAAGCAGCGCCCGCAAAATCCCAAAATCCAACAGGGATCATCGTCCAGACACCGGACTCCGACCTGACAAACAGCGCAAGGACACACCAGCATCAAGCCTGCAGTTGTAACAAATTCCAAAAGGGGGCATCACTCAGCCTGGAATCTGTCCACCCTCACAGCAAAAGCTCAGATCAGCAAAATCAATGATGGAACGGAAAAGAAAGCTCTGATTTAATTTGTCTTTTTTTCAATTTCCCTTTCCCCCTGTGGAGGGGAATAGTGCACCATTCCTGAAGACACGGCAATATCAGGTTGATGCTTGGAGTAGAATGGGCAAGCCTCTATTCCATCTCCCTGGACCAAAAATCAATTTAATATTTGGCCCCCAAATAGGGGACAGATCAGATATTAAACTGATAAGATCAGAAACTACTTTTTTTTTGCAAAAAATATACTTTATTCATAAAATATCTTCAACCACATTCCAAATCATTTCAAAATCACCTTTACAAAGGTACAATCATGTTCAACTTTTACAACCTGGATCACCAGGTGCATCAGTACAAACAATGAATATTACAATCATTTGCAGACATTCATGTTGAGCTGTACAGCCCGAGGGGATTTAAACAGTTCCCAGTCCCTCGGTGCCCTGTGGCAGAAAGGTCTTAGACAGAGACCCTTCCCCATTGCGCCTTTGCAGCAGCTGCCCCAAGCTTTAGTGCGTCCCTCAGCACGTAGTCCTGGACTTTGGAATGTGCCAGTCTGCAACACTCGGTCGGGGACAACTCTTTGCGCTGGAAGACCAACAAGTTTCGGGCAGACCAAAGAGCGTCCTTCACCGAGTTGATGATCCTCCAGCTGCAGTTGATGTTTGTCTCGGTGTGTGTCCCTGGGAACAGCCCGTAGAGCACAGAGTCCTGTGTCACAGAACTGCTCGGGACGAACCTCGACAGAAACCACTGCATCTCTCTCCAGACCTTCTTTGCAAAGGCACAATCCACAAGGAGGTGAACAACGGTCTCTTCCCCACCACAGCCACCTCGAGGGCAACGTGCCGAGGGGGTGAGACTCCTGGCGTGCAGGAAGGATCTGATGGTGAGGGCCTTTCTCACCACCAGCCAAGCTACGTCTTGGTGCTTGTTGGAAAGTTAAGGCGATGAGGCATTCTGCCAAATGACTTTGACAGTATGCTCGGGGAACCATCCCACAGGATCCACCCTCTCCTTTTCCCTCAGGGCCTCGAAGACTTTACGTGCCGACCACTGCCTGATGGACTTGTGGTCAAAGGTGTTTCTCTGCATAAATTTTCCCATGAGGGACAGGTGGTACGGCACGGTCCAACTACTTGGAGCGTTCCGCGGCAGCGTGGCCAGACCCATCCTTCACAACACCGGGGAGAGGTAGAACCTCAGCACGTAGTGACACTTGGTGTTTGCGTACTGAGGGTCTACGCACCGCTTGATGCAGCCACACACAAAGGTGGCCATCAGCATGAGGGCGATGTTGGACACGTTTTTTCCCCCTTTATCTAGAGGCTTGTACATCGCGTCCCTGCGGACACGATCCATTTTCGACCTCCAGATAAAGCGGAAGATGGCTCGGGTGATCGCCATCGCGCAGGAGTGTGGAATGGGCCAGACCTGCGCCACGTACAGCAACAGCGAGAGTGCCTCACACCTGGTGACCAGGTTCTTACCCGCAATGGAGAGGGAGCGTCGCTCCCACATGCCCAGTTTCCTTTTCACCATAGACACTCGCTCCTTCCAGTTTCTAACGCATGCCCTGGTCCCTCCGAACCATATCCCCAGCACCTTCAGGCCATCAGCCCTGACAGTGAAGGGGACAAAGGATCAGTCAGCCCAGTTCCCAAAGAACATGACCTCGCTCTTCCCACGATTTACCTTGGCTCCCGAGGCCAGTCCGAACTGGTCGCAGATGTGGATCAGTCTGCGCACCGACAGCGGATCCGAGCAGAAGACGGCGACATCGTCCATGTACAGGGAGGCTTTGACCTGAGTGCCTCCACTGCCTGGGATCGTCACTCCTCTTATGCCCGGATCCTTCCTGATGGATTCGGCAAAGGGTTCTATGCAACACACGAAAAGAACAGGCGAGAGAGGAAAGCCCTGCCTGACTCCAGATTTAATAGGAAAGCAATCTGATTCCCACCCATTGATTGAGACTGCGCTACTGATGTTAGTGTAGAGCAGTTGGATCCAATTTCGAATTCCCTCCCCAAACCCAATTTTGGAGAGCACATCCACCATGTAGGTGTGCGATATTCTGTCAAAGGCCTTCTCCTGATCCAGGCTGATGAGGCAGGTGTCCACACCCCTGTCCTGCACATAGGCAATCGTATCCCTGAGCAGCGCCAGGCTGTCAGAGATCTTCCTGCCCGGGCACAGTGGAGGTCTGGTCAGGGTGGATCACCAATTCCAGAGCGGATTTGACCCGATTGGTGATGACCTTGGACAGAATCTTATAGTCCACATTCAACAGTGAAATGGGTCGCCAATTTCTAATTTCCTCCCTTCCCCCCTTGTGCTTGTAGATGAGGGTGATGATGCCTTTCCTCATGGATTCTGACATGCTGCCGGACAGGAGCATACTCTCGTACACTTCTAGCAGGTCTGGGCCCATCCAGGCTCCTGATGGTGATTTTGAAATGTTTTGTAATGTTCTTCCATGTAATTTATGAATAATGTCTACTTTTCAAAAAAAAGATTGACCTGCAGCAGTTGGAGGACACATTTAATATTATAAAGTCCCAGAGGGGGTAAAACTCCCAAACTGCCCCTTCTCCCCCTCACAATCCTCTTCTCCTTCACATTATTTACACTCACATGATGTTCTGTGTTGGTGATGGGGGTGTAATAAATATTTTCCTGCGGGAACCAGCTCACCGTTTATTCCCCTAAACTAATGTTGACCATCCCCCGGCCTTTTGATGTCATTCAGTCTGGTCCTTTCCCCTCCCCCACAGAGCCTGAGGCCTACGTACAGCCCCCAGTGACCGAGCAGGAAGGAAGGCATGACCACAGACTTCTCCACAAGTGTCAATAAGGCCCCCGTCCAAAACAACTCTCTGGATGGAGAAGCTACACTTGCAGATGAGAGGCCTCTGTTATCAGGGATGTAGAGGAAGCTGCTACTCACTCCGATTTCTCTCAATGGTTTCTTTTCAAACACTGCTCAGGCAGTTAGCTGACACGGTGAAGTGTGGGAGGATGAGGGTGTCGGAGATTAATCACACCAAGGCATCATTTCGTACGTAGAAACCCCTTTTATTACTTGTGCACAAGGGAGACATGCACAATGAGAGCTACTGTACAGTCTCGTAGCAGAATACACGCAGACTTGTTCAAAGCATTTTATAGCCAATCAGTAAGTTTTGCAACAAACCTATCCGCTTATTTGCATAAGTTAACTGACCAATCCATGTTCCAGTAAATTTCCATTTCCCTCACAGCGGATGTTTGGTTCCGCAGTTGCTTATCACAACCCTGACTACATTCGGCCTGAGAAAGAACAAAATGGAATGTCTCAGGGCTCATCCTACAACTGTGGTCAGACAAGATGGTATTGTTTCTCAAGGTTGTAGCATTTTTCTCTTAGGCCTAGGCATACAATTCACTTCTTATTAACCCTTCCAGGACCAAATCAGCTCCCTGCAGTTGCCTAGGCCACCACACTTTCCCCCTTTTGTCCTAAAAGGACAATCCACTGCCCTTAGCCAAGTGCTATGTATCCTAGTCACCGAGCTTCATCCTCAGTGGGGTCCTGATTCCTGAGGAGAGGGAGGGTACAGATAGCTGGCTTGCCACCAGGACTCTGGAGGTTCTGTAGTCCACAGACAGAGCGGATGCAACAGAGGACAAGCTGGATAACAACGTACAGAACAATGAGTGGGGCAAGACCCATGACAAGGTATTTGAGGAGGGTTTTAAAAAGGCCCCAAACCACCCGCCGATGTTAGGGAGCCACCCCCACCAGTCAAAGGATGGGAAAATGAGTCCAAATCCAACAATTAGTTCGATTGCCTTGCGAGGCGACAGCCTGCATTGGTTGAACCGCAGTATTGGGAGTCCGTGCCCCACAAGGATCCAGATCAGAGTCCACATTCTGATGGCACAGTCAAGCTTCCTGCTCAAGCACTTTCGTCCTGCTTGACGTGCGATGTGTGGATCCACAAAGGTCGTCCTTCAGCATTCACGGCCGTATGGGTGGTGAATAGCACTTGGAAAGGTCCCTCCCATCAATGGTGGGCTTTTTCTGAGCTTTTTGTCTTTCCACTGCCCTAGTAGACTGGGGGTGGTATGGGCAGGAAGGGTGTTGGTTGCGTTGTAAGGCCTTCAGCAGTTGCTTTATCATTTTAGCGGTAAAATGAGGCCCATTATCACTCGATAAAATCTCCGCTATCCCAAACCTGGGGATGTATTCACGCAACAACAATTTTACAACAACAACAGCATCATTCTGTCGGGTGGGACACACCTCCACCCATCGCGAGAACAAACTGACTAGAACTAAAACATAATTATATCCCATACATTTAGACATTTGTATAAAGTCCATTTGTAGGTGTACAAACGGGTCCCATGGCTGGGGTCCCGTACCAGCAGTCACTGTAGACGTCTTGCCTGGGTTATGTGGTTGGCAAAGCTGACATTGTGAAGCTATTTTAGCTGCCATGGTGAAAAACCCAGGTGCAACCACATCTGCTGTGCCATTCTGTTCATCCCCCCTTTGCCCCAATATTTTCTACTCGATATAATGTCCTGCCGGGTGTTGACATAGGTATGACATGTATTACTAATACAATGCCTATTAGCATATTACAATTCACTATACATTCAACCTTCATTCTATATACACGTGTCAAACCTCTGAGCTGGAAACAGGTCAATTCATGATTCTTATGTAATGAGAGATTCAATAGATGCTCATTAGTTACCCATAAAGGGACTACCCCTTCATTAATCTGTCTTAAATTTCTTCGGGCTTGTTCCAGTGCCCAAGATCCATTGGTGCTGCAAACATCATTTCTGCTCACTTCGTCTGAAATATCTTTCCCTATTTCAATTAATTTATTGACAGTCCCCGCATGACTTTCGAGCACAGTAGCCAGGCTTTGGATTAACCGTGTCAGGTCCTGGTCCGTATCTAATTGGGTATCCTGGATCCCCTGTCCCCGCTCTAGAATCTCCTTAAGCTTAAAGCTCAGGGTACAGACCTTCTGGTCAACAGTTGCCAGGTTCTGAATTAACCACTGATGTCCCTATATTGAATATCGTAGCGGCAACATTTATCAGGCTGCGCTTAACGCGGTTCCCTCCCAAGCCTGATCGCATCTCGCCATTGAACTGAACTGCTTCAGTCATCAATTGGCATGTCAGAGCGGTATAGAGCGCTTGGGTATGGGTTGAGCACCACTGGGTCAGGACAATTCCAGATATGTTCAAGACTAGGGGTACCAGCTCATGGTGTACATTATCATACAAAACTTCTGATTAACCAGTACCAAACCATTCGCTGGTCCTGGATGTATAGTCGGACAAGGTGGGTCAGTCGGTATGGTTTGAGGGGATTCAATTATCTCTACTCGGACTGTGAAAGTAGAGGTGGGAGGTGGCTGGATAGTGGCGGACCTCCCACGCCCGATCTGAAGCAAACCCTTACTACAATTCAAAAGCACTTGTTCTCCTCCTGTTACATTTATGATTCCCCATTGCGTGTCGCATTCGGCACTGTCCCTGCTGTCCTGCGGTGCAGGATGAGCAGTGATGATCCCCGACCTTGTTGCCAGTACTTATACGCCCACGACCAGGACCGTAGATCTGTGGAGACATTAACATCGGCTCCCATTCTCCGGGTTACCGCTTGGTCAATTGTCATGTATCTTTAACTGTGTGTAATGCCTCCATTTACTTTCCATTCTCATATCTACAAGTGCACATGTATCACCTGTCATAATTACCTCGTATGGTCCATGTCTGTTCACTCCGAGCTCACCTTAACCATCACCTTATTCTCCACTTGGTCCATTGTTGCTCTTTGGATTTGCCTGTTTCTATCTCCTTAATCACCTGTCGGTCTCTGACTTCCTTCCTTTTAGTGGTCCTACATCTCCGACTCCGACTATGATTCCCTCGGGTAACTGCAGTGCTCTCCTTGTCATTATTTCAAACGGGGTGAACCCAGGCAGTCCTGGTTGGGGTAGCCCCTAAGGCACATTAGAATATTGGGCTGTTCCCTGTCTCTTGAATTGCTTTTGTGATTGATGTTTTTTTTTAAGTTCAGTTCATCCTTTCCACCATCCCCGAGCTCTGTGGCTGGTTGGGAATGTGGCATTTCTGTTTATATTTCAATGTCTTTGATGACTCTTCCTGTGAAATGAGTTCCCTGATCTGAGTCCACCTGGATAGGCCCCCTCCACTCCTTCCCGTCTACTGTCTCCTGCTGCTGTCCCACTTCGGACCTCAATTCCTTCAACTGCAAACATAACTCTTCAATGCACCTTCTTATCCTGTCTGTCAATGGCTCAGTATCTTCACTCCCAGTGATTGTTCTCTCTGGGAGCTTCTTAACTCTGTCTGTCATCATCGTGTTAATCCTGTGGCCTTACTTTTTGTAGTTCGCAGGCACATTAATACAATCAGTAATACATCTATTTAGCCTTTTTCCAGCTTTCCCCTTACCTGTATCCATCTTGTGGTAAATTGGTGTTAAGTATTATTTCTCCTTACATTTCAATTCCTGAACTACAGATTCCACATAGTTTTACCTCTAAGTTTTTTTTCCTTCTGACCATGATCATCCTAAGATTCTCTTGAATTCAGTTTCTCTATTGTCAACGAGAATCTCTGTCTTTAGATCTTTGCTTATCTCCCCCTGTGCTTTTCCAATGTCTCAGTTGATGGCCAGATTATCAAACTCACTTCCCTTAAAAAGTTTGTATATTGTGTCCACTTTCCCGAACTCATTCTCCTACTTGCCTCATACCATTTTACACATGCAACAGCTACCGTCTTATCTTGTTCAGGTTTCCTGGAGAGACTTTAAAATAAATAAAATATTCTTATAACAGTTTTAAAAACAGAAATCAGGTATTGACATGTTTTGCTTCCTTATCTTCTTCACAAACATTTTATTGTCTCAAAAGTAACCCACTAAATTGTGTCTGACCCGTTGCTTTTAGAATTATCGTAGATTCATTAACTCAGCCAAAAATTGGATTTCTGCCAAACTTTGTCAAGGTCTTAAGCTTAGCTCCATATTTTGGGAACAGGCTTTACAAATACAAAACCTCGCAGCATTTCAATTAGTGCCAATTGTTGTCAAACCTGTTAAAATAAAAATTCCCTTTTGAGAACTTTATCAGGAACCAAACCTCAAATTTTAAACTTTGTAAGAACTGTAATTTACACGATCAAAATGAAAACTACCTCTTTCTTATGTGTGTTGATTTGATTCCAAGTTATAATTCCCGTATGTTTATCGACACATTCTTTATTTTAGAAAGCATCCTAGTGATTCAAAAGTAACCTATTAAATTACACTGCACTTTCCATCTCAAGATTGTCCCAAATTCAAATTCCAGTGCCGTTGGGATGCAGATTTCCTGGAATATTAAATTCATCTCTTCAAAAGAAACCCCTTTTTATCCATTGGAACCATCTAGACTGTGTGTTTATGTCTTTTGGTTTTCCTAGAATCCTTCTGAATTTCAAGTAATTTCTTTTTCTCAGAATTTTAGAATACGAACTCGTATGTATTAATCCCAAATCAGTTTGGAAACTGATGATGAGGGTTATTCTCTACTGGTCTGCAAGGGGATAGTACAAGGGTTGGTTCATCTCAAACAAAGGCAAGCCCTGTTTTATCTTTACATTACCTTCAAATTGCGATTTTTGCCAGAAATCTCAACTCAAACCTTATACTCAAAACATTGGAATGTTTGAATAAACTTTTCCTTTAATCTAATATGGGACTTTCGACTCTAAAGTGCTCAACCACACACACACAAGACAATTCAGGGATGAAAACACATTAAAGCTCACATACAAATACTTCATTGCATACAAACAAACACTTATATAAAGGTATGTATCGATACTCCTATAATATTGAACTTAACTCTAAACGAAGCTTCGAGTAGCAGTGGGGGAATAAAGGGATCTTGAAGGCTCCACCTATAGGGACCTTCAAACTGAGGTTAGCTCACATTTTCTCTGCTGCTGCTGATCAATTGCTCATTAACCTCCTAGGGGTACCCTCCCTCTCTCTCTCTCTCTCTCTCTTCAGCACAAACAGCTCTTGTAACTTAGATCAATTCATTTTTTAAGTTACAGAAAATTCTGTACCAGACCTTTCGGGTCCATAATGGACATACATATAAACATTTGGGGTTCCCTTTGGAGGGGGAAACTGGAGTCTATATGATGCTATATTACCCATTCTCTACCTAGTAACTAAGAAAGGCCAGTCCTTGGCAGGTCCCTGACCTGCAATCTACTTTCACCAATCAGTCCACTCACACGCTCAAGGGGTCCCAGCCCCAGATCCACAATCACACACACACACACTCAGTACCAACTCCAGGGGCTACCAACCCCGAGTATATTCTAAAATACAGAGGCTACCGAGCCCAAATATATCCTAAACTCCAGAGGCTACTGACCCCGAGTATATCCTAAACTCCAGAGGCTACAGAGCCCGAGTATATCCTAAACTCCAGAGGCTACCGAGCCCGAGTATATCCTAAACTCTAGAGACTACCGAGCCCGAGTATATCCTAAACTCCAGAGGCTACCGACCCCGAGTACATCCTAAACTCCAGAGGCTACCGAGCCCAAGTATATCCTAAACTCCAGAGGCTACCGACCCCGAGTATATCCTAAACTCCAGAGGCTACAGACCCCAAGTATATCCTAAACTCCAGAGGCTACCGACCCCGAGTATATCCTAAACTCCAGAGGCTACAGACCCCAAGTATATCCTAAACTCCAGAGGCTACCGACCCCGAGTATATCCTAAACTCCAGAGGCTACAGACCCCAAGTATATCCTAAACTCCAGAGGCTACAGACCCCAAGTATATCCTAAACTCCAGAGCCAACAACCCCGAGAATATTCTAAACTCCAGAGGCTACCGACCTCGAGTACATTCTGGCCAGAGCGGTCCTGGACCACAACAACTAATCTCCTAAACACTTAAATAGATGACTTACCCTAAGAGTCAGCCACTGGCAGGCGAAGACAGATCGCAGGTCAACGAACCCCAGAAGCCCAAATGGGGCTGCCGCGGACTGAGGAGTCCTTGAACCATGAGGTCCTAACGCTGGTGCTCTGTAACCCAACCCTAGGGGTTAGTCATCTCGGTGGGACCTCCAAGAAACTGTCGGAGATTAATCACACCGAGGCGTCATATTGTACATAGAAACCCCTTTTATTACTTGTGCACAAGGGAGACATGCACAATGAGAGCTACTGTACAGTCTCGTAGCAGAATACACGCAGGCTTGTTCAAAGCATTTTTACAGCCAATCAGTAAGTTTTGCAACAAACCTATCCGCTTATTTGCATAAGTTAACTGACTAATCCATGTTCCAGTAAATTCCCATTTCCTCACAACAGATGTTTGGTTCCGCAGCTGCTTATCACAACCCTGACTACATTCAGCCTGAGAAAGAACAAAATGGAATGTCTCAGGGCTCATCCTACAACTGTGGTCAGACAAGATGGTATTGTTTCTCAAGGTTGTAGTATTTTTCTCTTAGGCCTAGGCATACAATTCACTTCTCATTAACCCTTCCAGCACCAAATCAGCTCCCTGCAGTTGCCTAGGCCACCACACTTCCCCCCTTTTGTCCTAAAAGGACAATCCACTGCCCATGGCCAAGTTCTATATCTCCTAGTCACCGGGCTTCATCCTCAGTGGGGTCCTGATTCCTGAGGAGAGGGAGGGAATAGATAGCTGGCTTGCCACCAGGACTCTGGAGGTTCTGTAGTCCATAGACAGAGTGGATGCAACAGAGGACGAGCTGGATAACAACGTACAGAACAATGAGTGGGGCAAGACCCATGACAAGGTATTTGAGGAGGGTTTTAAAAAGGCCACCAAACCACCAACCGATGTTAGGGAGCCACCCCCACCAGTCACAGGATGGGAAAATGAGTCCAAATCCAACATTTAGTTGGATTGCCTTGCGAGGCGACAGCCTGCATTCGTTGGGATTGGGAGTCCGTGCCCCACAAGGATCCAGATCAGAGTCCACATTCTGATGGATCAGTCAAGCTTCCTGCTCAAGCACTTTCGTCCTGCTTGACGTGCGATGCGTGGATCCACAAAGGTCGTCCTTCAACATTCACGGCCGTATGGGTGGGGAACAGGACTTGGAAATGTCCCTCCCATCAATGGTGGGCTTTTTCTGAGCTTTTTGTCTTTCCACTGCCCCAGTTGACTGGGGGTGGTATGGGCAGGAAAGGTGGTGGTTGCATTGTGAGGCCTTCAGCAGTTGCTTTATCACTTTGGAGGTAAAATGAGGCCCATTATCACTCGATAAAATCTCCGCTATCCCAAACCAGGGTATGTATTCACGCAACAACAATTTAACAATAACAGCATCATTCCTTCGGGTGGGACACACCTCCACCCATCGCGAGAACAAACAGACTAGAACTAAAACATAATTATATCCCATACATTTAGACATTTGTATAAAGTCCATTTGTAGGTGTACAAACGGGCCCCACGGCTGGGGTCTCGTACCAGCAGTCACTGTGGGCGTCTTGCCTGGGTTATGTGGTTGGCAAAGCTGACATTGTGAAGCTATTTTAGCTGCCGTGGTGAAAAACCCAGGTGCAACCACATCTGCTGTGCCATTCTGTTCATCACCCTTTGCCCCAATATTTTCTACTCGATATAATGTCCTGCCGGGTGTTGGCATAGGTATGACAGGTATTACTAATACAATGCCTATTAGCACATTACTATTCACTATACATTCAACATTCATTCTATATACACGTGTTAAAACCCTGAGCTGGAAACTGGTCAAGTCATGATTCTTGTGTAATGAGAGATTCAATAAATGCTCATTAGTTACCCATAAAGGGACCACCCCTTCATTAATCTGTCTTAACTTTCTTCGGGCTTATTCCAGTGCCCAAGATCCATTGGTGCTGCAGACATCATTTCTGCTCACTTCGTCTGAAATATCTTTCCCTATTTCAGT
The DNA here is from genome assembly GCF_964194155.1 of Cetorhinus maximus. Taxonomy (NCBI): domain Eukaryota; kingdom Metazoa; phylum Chordata; class Chondrichthyes; order Lamniformes; family Cetorhinidae; genus Cetorhinus; species Cetorhinus maximus. Next base: position 2,871,835 of record NC_135889.1, on the reverse strand, counting down.
TAATTTATTGATAGTCCCCGCATGACTTTCGAGCACTGTAGCCAGGCTTTGGATTAACCGTGTCAGGTCCTGGTCCGTATCTAATTGGGTATCCTGGATCCCCTGTCCCCACTCTAGAATCTCCTTAAGCTTAAAGCTCAGGGTACAGACCTTCTGGTCAACAGTTGCCAGGTTCTGAATTAACCACTGATGTTCCTATATTGAATATCGTAGCGGCAACATTTATCAGGCTGCACTTAACGCGGTTCCCTCCCAAGCCTGATCGCATCTCGCCATTGAACTGAACTGCTTCAGTCATCAATTGGCACGTCAGAGCCGTATAGAGTGCTTGGGTATGGGTTGGGCACCACTGGGTCAGGACAGTTCCAGATATGTTCAAGACTACGGCCACCAGCTCATGGTGTGCATTATCATACAAAACTTCTGATTAGCCAGTACCAAACCATTCGTCGGTCCTGGATGCATAGTCGGACAAGCCGGGTCAGTCAGCGTGGTTTGAGGGGTTTCAATTATCTCTACTCGGACTGTGAAAGTAGAGGTGGGAGGTGGCTGGGTAGTGGCTCTTTTGGGTGGACCTCCCACGCCTGATATGAAGCAAACCCTTACTACAATTCAAAAGCACTTGTTCTCCTCCTGTTACATTTATCATTCCCCATTGCGTGTCACATTCGGCACTGTCCGTGCTGTCCTATGGTGCGGGATGAGGAGTGATGATCCCTGACCTTGTTGCCGGTACTGATACACCCACGACCAGGGCCGTAGATCTGTGGAGACATTAACATCGGCTCCCATTCTCCGGGTTACCGCTTGGTCAATTGTCATGTATCTTTAACTGTGTGTAATGCTTCCATTTACTTCCCATTCTCATATCTACAAGTGCGCATGTATCACCTGTCATAATTACCTCGTATGGTCCATACCTGTTCACTCCAGGCTCACCTTGACCATCACCTTTTTCTCCACTTGGTCCATTGTTGCTCTTTGGATTTTCCTGTTTCCATGTCCTTAATCACCTGTCAGTCTCTGACTTCCTTTCTTTTAGTGGTCCTACATCTCCCATTCCTACTATGATTCCCTCGGGTAACTGCATTGCTCTCCTTGTCATTATTTCAAATGGGGTGAACCTGGCGGTCCTGCTTGGGGTAGCCCCTAAGGCGCATTAGAATATTGGGCTGTTCCCTGTCTCTTGAATTGCTTTTGTGATTGATGTTTTTTTTTAAGTTCAGTTCATCCTTTCCACCATCCCCGAGCTCTGTGGCTGGTCGGGAATGTGGAATTTCTGTTTATATTTCAATGTCTTTGATGACTCTTCCTGTGAAATGAGTTCCCTGATCTGAATCCACCTGGATAGGCCCCCTCCACTCCTTACCGTCTACTGTCTTCTGCTGCTGTCCCACTTCGGACCTCAATTCCTTAAACTGCAAACACAACTCTACAATGCACCTTCTTATCCTGTCTTTCAATGGTTCAATATCTTCACTCCCAGTGACGGTTCTCTCTGTGAGCCGCTTAACTCTGTCTGTCATCATCGTGTTAATCCTGTGGTCTTACTTTGTGTAGCTCGCAGGCACATGAATATAATCAGTAATACATCTATTTAGCCTTTTTCCAGCTTTCCCCTTACCTGTATCCATCTTGTGGTAAATTGGTGTTAAGTATTATTTCTCCTTACATTTCAATTCCTGAACTACAGATTCCACATAGTTTTACCTCTAAGTTTTTTTTCCTCCTGACCATGATCATCCTAAGATTCTCTTGAGTTCAGTTTCTCTATTGTCAATGAGGATCTCTGTCTCTAGATCTTTGCTTATCTCCCCCTGTGCGTTTCCAATGTCTCAGTTGATGGCCAGATTATCAAACTCACTTCCCTTAAAAAGTTTGTATATTGTGTCCTCTTTCCCGAACTCATTCTCCTACTTGCCTCATACCATTTTACACATGCAACAGCTACCGTCTTATCTTGTTCAGGTTTCCTGGAGAGACTTTAAAATAAATAAAATATTCTCATAACAGTTTTAAAAACAGAAATCAGGTATTGACATGTTTTGCTTCCTTATCTTCTTCACAAACATTTTATTGTCTCAAAAGTAACCCACTAAATTGTGTCTGACCCGTTGCTTTTAGAATTATCGTAGATTCATTAACTCAGCCAAAAATTGGATTTCTGCCAAACTTTGTCAAGGTCTTGAGCTTAGCTTCATATTTTGGGAACAGGCTTTACAAAGCTTGTAGCAATTTCAATTAGTGCCAATTGTTGTCAAACCTTTTAAAATAAAAATTCCCTTTTGAGAAATTATCAGGAACCAAACCTCAAATTTTAAACTTTGTAAGAACTGTAATTTACACTATCAAAATTAAAACAACCTCTTTCTTATGTGTGTTGATTTGATTCCAAGTTATAATGCCCGTAGGCTTATCGACACATTCTTTATTATAGATAGCATCCTAGTGATTCAAAAGTAACCTGCTAAATTACACTGAACTTTCCATCTCAAGATTGTCCCAAATTCAAATTCCAGTGCTGTTGGGATGCAGGTTTCCTTGAATATTTAATTCATCTCTTCAAAAGAAACCCCTTTTTATCCATTGGAACCATCTAGACCGTGTGTTTATGTCTTTTGGTTTTCCTAGAATCCTTCTGAATTTCAAGTAATTTCTTTTTCTCAGAATTTTAGAATACGAACTCGTATGTATTAATCCAAATCAGTTTGGAAACTGATGATGAGGGTTATTTCCTACTGGTCTGCAAGGGGGGGTGGTACAAGGGTTGGTTCATCTCAAACAAAGGCAAGACCTGTTTTATCTTTACACTACCTTCAAATTGCAATTTTTGCCAGAAATCTCAACTCAAACCTTATACTCAAAACTTTGGAATGTTTGAATAAACTTTTCCTTTAATATAGTTTGGGGCTTTCGACTCTAAAGTGCTCAACCACACACACACAAGACAATTCAGGGAAGAAAACACATTAAAGCTCACATACAAATGCTTCATTGCACACAAACTAACACATAGATAAAGGTATGTATCGATATTCCTATAATATTGAACTTAACTCTAAACGAAGCTTCAAGTAGCAGTGGGGGAATAAAGGGATCTTGAAGGCTCCACCTATAGGGACCTTCAAACTGAGGTTAGCTCACATTTTCTCTGCTGCTGCTGATCAATTGCTCATTAACCCCCGAGGGGTACCCTCCCTCTCTCTCTCTCTCTCTCTCTCTTCAGCACAAACAGCTCTTGTAACTTAGATCAATTCATTTTTTACGTTACAGAAAATTCTGTAGCAGACCGTTCGGGTCCATAATGGACA